>NC_072831.1:10089091-10389091 GCF_027744805.1 Dunckerocampus dactyliophorus
TGGTGTGGGGTTGTTTTTCAGGAGTTGGGCTTGGCCCCTTAGTTCCAGTGAAGGAACTTTGAATGCTTCAGGATACCAAAACATTTTGGACAATTCCATGCTCCCAACCCTGTGGGAACAGTTTGAAGTGGGCCCCTTCCTCTTCCAACATGACAATGCACCAGTGCACAAAGCAAGGTCCATAAAGACATGAATGACAGAGTCTGGTGTGGATGAACTTGACTGGCTTGCACAGAGTCCTGACCTGAACCCGATAGAACACCTTTGGGATGAATTGGAGTGGAGACTGAGAGCCAGGCCTTCTCGAAGCAACATCAGTGTGTGACCTCATCAATGCGCTTTTGGAAGAATGGTCAAAAATTCCTATAAACACACTCCTCAACCTTGTCGATAGCCTTCCCAGAAGAGTTGAAGCTGTAATAGCTGCAAAAGGTGGGCCGACATCATATTGAACCCTATGGGTTAGGAATGGGATGGCACTTAAGTTCATATGTGAGTCAGGGCAGGTGAGCAAATACTTTTGGTAATATAGTGTATGACAAAGCTTGCATATTGTCTGGCTCTTGTCCAGCTCATTTTTACCTTCAACTACGTGAAACCCAAAGTGCTTTGAGATGCTCGCTTTAAATCCTGCGGGGGCGGGTCGGAGTTTACGCTCAGCCATTTTGGTAGCGTCTTACACTTATGTGCACCACCATAAACTGTCCGGGCGGCATTTCTGCTTTCCGTCTTTTTGTTCCATCAGCATCGATTATTGACATTTATGGATCGATTAATAATGTCCGCTTCGCGATGCATCTAAGAATGGATTATTTTCCCCGCCCCTAGTGTGTGTGTGTGAAGAATGACTCACATTGTTGAGCACAGTGAAGAGCGCCTGCACCAAGCCACTGCTGCACATCTCATAAGGAGAAATTGTGTTCTCATCTTTCAGCACCACAATGAGGTTCTCCAGGGCCGTCTTCATCAGGTCCCTCCAGGTGTTCTCCCCTTCAATACACTGACACACAAACCGCCTAATGTCAAAGTCTGCCTTTTATTACACTAAACCGCCGGTGGTGGAAATGGGTACAGACCTGTCGGTTGGTGTGCAGCTCCCAGGAGGACTCTAGCTGTGTGGAGATGTTCCTCAGGGTGACCACCACTCCTCTGGGCATACTCTCTACAGCCTTGAAGTGGTCATCATAGAGCTCCCTGGCCATGCTCTTTACTTTCTGTTTGGTCTTTTCCAGTTTGGATTTCAGCTTGCGGCCTCGCTTCCCTGTCCATCCCGTCACAAACTCAGAGCCTGCAGACACAGCATGGGAACATTAGATAGAGGGCTTCTTCAGGAGAGCCAATTGACTCTATAGGTGATGGCTGTGCTGACCCAGAGAAGTCTCTGCAGTGAACGAGTGTTTGGTTCCTCTGTTGGACTCAAAGACAAAGCCCGGCAGGTCCTCCTTCAAGATGGTGGCTTGCTGACCATCTGAGTTGTGGATGGCGATCTCGCCGTCCTTCAGGCACGTCAGAGACCAGTTTCCCACTGTCAGCTTGGAGGGACCCAAACTGGAAAGAATGGGCTGACTGGATGTTACTGGTTTCACCTGGCTCCTCGCACGCTGAAGCTTCTCCAGGAACTCACTGCGGGACTCTGTGGGAACACCATAGAAGAGAGATTACAAATCACTCAAGAAGGTACACAGGGGTCATTTGTGTGTTTGTGTATGTGTATGCTGGTGGCACCAGAGCTATCGGACCCCCCCTCAGGACTGCCACTGGAGTACATGGTGGCCAACTTCCCATCCAGGATGAAGCGGAACCATCCATTCGAGCCGTTTGAAAGTTCAAGGGCAGCAGCATCCGACCAGATGTAGAGACAGTCCCGCCCCCTGATGATGGACCAGTCCCGCCAGTGATAGGGTTTCCCTTGCAGAATCTCCCTTGCATCCTCCTGCACCTCCTCCTCCTGCATGCACACAAACATGTACTGTACACGCCTGTGGGAGCAGGAAATATCAGGTGGAACACGTGAGACACTTCCTGACACATACCTTCTCAGGTTTGACCTCGTCCTCATTCTCATCATCTGATGCTGGTCCGGCCAGCGTGGACACTTTGTTGATGACACCCAACCGGGCGAGCTGGTCCAGGAAGACGTCTCCTCCTTTGTCCACCAGATCTCTGATGATCTGCAGGGCCAGGAGGTGTCCGTCGTCATCGTCCTGACAAACACACACAGGTTGATTTTGGGTCTACACTTGCCTACAAAGTCACGCACGGGCAGTAAAACAGATCTGAGGTCGGTTGTTGTGGTTTACCTCCTGGTCCAGCACAGTGGCACTGATCTCCACTAGGATCGTGGGCAGGTTGTGACCCGTCTCGCTATCACAGACTTCCTTGAGCAACGCCTCACTGCTGTAGTGGACCATCTTCCGGATCAGAGCCAGACTGGCTTTCCTAAAACCCACACCCACACCCACACCCACACACACACACACACACACACACTTGAGTGTGCTGGTTCTGGTAAGTCCAAATAGTGAGTGAGTCAGTTCACCTAATAGAAGGCAGCATGGTTTGCTGAAAGGTTTGTGCAAAAACAGGCAGCAGTCTCTTCAGGTAGATGGGAGCCATTTCTGGATCTCCTTTGGGCTCGCACCCTTCCTCTTCCTCCTTGTTGACATCTTTCTTCTTCTTGTCATCACCCTTGTTCACCGGACACATCCAGTCTCCTGTCATGCACACACTCACATGACTACCTGCCTGCAGGACTACCTGCAAACACGTGTGCACGCGCACACACACTCACCAGGTGACTGCAGTATGGCCACCACTTCACTGTGCCCCCGCTCCCGGGCCTTGTCCAGGGGAGTCTTTCCATCCTCATCCCTAAGGTCAGGGTTGGCACCGTGACGCAGCAGAGTCTGCAAACGAACACACACACACTCATTTAGACCACTGGCTGTGGGTCTACAAAAGAGTGGATGTGCGATAGTGACCTTTGCTACTTGAGGCCGTCCAAAACATGCAGCGTAATGCAGTGAGGATGACCTTTGACCTCTGTTGACATCAGCACCCCTCTCGCACAAGAACTCCACCTGAAATCCCAGATGAAAATGAGCAAGGTCAAGACGAAACTTTTCGAATCTCCGTGCTGGTCTTTCTACTCTCTGTACCATTTCCTGTGTGCCGAAGGCCGAGGCCCAGTTGAGCAGCGTCTGACCCACGTCGTCCATGAAGTTCACCTCAAAGGCTGAAAGCAAGTTTGTTATTTCAAGTGACAATAAGGGTGTATTCACTAGGGTTGGGCATTGTTTGAATTTTTACTATTCCAGCTCCCATTCGGGTTCCTAATGATTCTCAATTCCGACGCTCTTAAAAGGCAGGGTCATAAAAGTTTGCATGGTTTAAATGAGGGCGCTAACAAGAGTTCTTTTTGGATTACATTTCTGAACTTTTAATCAACTTTACTTAGAATTTCTTACAGGGCTATTTTCAACCACACTTGCCAGTACAGACACCCTTATTTTGTTAACACAAACAGGCCATACCAACGCGCTCTTATTTTGAAGGCTGAAAGTCTGTTGTGTCAGATGAGAATGTCCCTTGACTGTTGCTAACAGAGACTGACTGTGCAAATGATAAAACTTGCCTAGACATAGCTCCCGTGCTTTATTTACACCGAATTTCCAGCGAGCATCCTGAAACCTGGGTTGCATTGGCATGAGATAGATTCCATTTATTGTTTGACTTCCCTCATTCTGACTGCTTCGAGGAAGTCTGACATAGCGCATCAAAGAAAAGGTATTCTGTTATTTCTACACCATGAATGTGTGAACATTTATCATGTTGGTCTTGCACCCGCCTTTGCATGATATCATTGTGTTGCAAATGTTGCACTGAGCAGAACGCTCTTTATTTATGAAGTAAAGCCTAACTTTTTAGCCTCTTCTTCTTCACTGGTGCTCACCGGGCTTCTTCTTCATTGGTGTTCGCGGCTATTTCTTCCAGTAGGCAAAGTGGGCATCGAAACTAGGAATCGAGGAAAAAAACATTTGAACGATCTTGGGAAAAATGCAACGTCAGTCCCGTTTCCCATCGATGCCCAACCCTAGTAATCACACTAGACTATTTGTACCACTCACAATGATCATTAGTGTTCAGACCCGATTACTTGCCCTATCCTTTTATTCTATTATTTTACTGCAGTTTCTCTGACTTTGTAGATTACTTCCATTCATTCGTTATTTTCAGTGTTGTAATGTAATTAGTTATACTGTTGTAACTACAGTACTTAGTTACTTTCCCAAAAAAGCAATTGAGTTACCAACAGATTTACTCCTTAATAAATTAACTTAGTTACCCGGAAAAGTCATTATTGCGTTACTTTTTTGAAAGACCTTGAAATATCTGGCGTGTGTTGTTGAGAGTTTACCATATCAGTGCATCATGGAACCATCTGCTGGTATTTTGTGTTGTATCTATGTTTGGAGTTGCGATGTCCATGAATGTACCTCACTTATGATTGGTGGAGAATGAGGAAGTGCTGCATGGGCGTGGAGGGGATGCAGAGATGGCGTGCAAGTTGGAGATTTTGGAACTAAGCACTGCTGTTAAAAAAAAAAGTTAAAATAAAAAAATCACCATCATTCTGGATGACTGTCTGGACGCTACAATAATATCGTGCCAAATTTCATATAAAGTCGCATCCAACGGGAAACTCCCAGGGGACGGCAAAAGGTCATTAGCTATAACAGAAAAGAGCGAGCCCTTGCAACTACATTGTGGATAAAACTATATTTCACATGCATGAAGAAGACTATATCTCACATGCATAAAGAAGTAAATGGGTGACTTTTTCCTCATACTTACTGTTGCGGACTATTCTCCGATAACTCGATTCGTCTTGATATCGGATCAATACTGGTATCTGACAATATTCAAGGCTGCCATCTCGGTATCGTATCGGAAGTGAAAAGGTTGTATCGGGACACCCCTAAGTCATTCTATGACTCTGCTACATTGAGCTCGTTCAGCAAATGTACACTTTAGGTCTGAAGTGGGCCCAGGCACGTGACAGTACACACTAAGAGCACATCGCTCACCAGGACCATGTGACACCAACATCCATCATAAATCTACATGCTAACGTACAGTAGCAAGCTGCCAGCCTTGTGAGGACACAATCAACATGCATCCCTGTCAGAATACAGCCCATGGGCGGACGTAGCGCTTACCTCCCGTGTCGATGGCATCAATGAGGGCGTCTGTGTCTTTGCTGCGGATACAGTCGATGAGCTGTCGGTGGGATCTTTCTCCCGAGCTGTCCAGGCGTCGCAGACAAGGGATGCGACTGGAGGACCCCGCCGTGGATTTGGGCAAGGCCTTGCGGCCCTCGAAAAGGAGCACCAGCAGCAGGTCGACCAGCCGCATAGTGTCTAGCACACAGCGCTCGTCCCCTCCCAGAGCAGACTCCATGGAGTTTGGCAGAGCGGAGCGCAGCAGGTCCTGAGGACCAGAGCAGGAAGGAGTCAAAAGCAGTGATGAAATGTGTTTGGCATTCGCGTTTGGAGGCAGGTGACCTACATGTGTGACAAGCGGGGAGCCCCTGCACAGCGTGGACAGGAGGCTGACAATGGTCGACACTTGATTGCTAAGTTTGGAGTCGGGGGCTGAAGGGGCACCACCCGTCGACGTGCGGCCGGGCTTACAGGCTGAGGAGGGGCCCGACGCGGCACCGCCAGCAGCTGCCATGCGGGACAGCAGCTCCTCCGTCAGGCCGTGTTTGGCCAAAGGGGCAGGGTCCACACCTCGTCGGGTGAAGCGGTCTGCCAATGAGGCGAAGCAGCGCAGCGCGCCATCTGACACCTGAAGCATACGTCACACAATCATGACCTTCACAAAAGCTCCACTGCTCCTCCTACAGGTGTGTACTGTAGGTCGGTGTACCGGTAGGTCAAATCAATGTTGAAGTCACATTGTGTTACCTGGTGATCTTCATGCTTGAGAAGGCTGGACAGAGACTCCACGCACGTCTCCAGAGACGAGTCTTGAGGCTCCATCTTGCTGCAGAGACGGGACACCACCGCCATGGCTGAGTGTAGCGTATCTTTGTGCACCAGGTGGCCACTGTCTCTAATGAAGCTCAGCACACAGTTCAGGCCGCCCGCCTCGAAAACAGCGCCAGACTCCCTAGTGCAGATCAACTCGAGGACCTGGCGCAAACACAACCAAGACAGCTGTTGCCACATGGTCACATGACTTCCTCTGATTTCATGGTCATGTCGATGCAGCATTAGATTGGCATGACAAGGATAAAGAAGTCAAATGTCTTTTGATGCGTACAAGACCAAAAGGAAAAGTGTGAAGCGTTTGCTAGCATGTGGTCATGGCTGACATGCTTCATGTTAACAAGTGTCACACCATGACTTCCTGCCAATAAAAGCATATTTAGTGGCATGCATCCTACCTTAACACACTGCTCAGCCAGGTCTCTGCTGGTCCTGTTGTTGAGCTCCACCACCACCAGACGGCTGCAAAGCGCTTTAATAGCGCCGTCCACACCTACAATCCTGCGGGTGCATTCCGCAGAAACGTCCAGGTAGTAGGTGATAGCGCGCGCCGTGACTTCCAGCACATTGTCTGGAGCGCTCTCATCCAGGAAGATCTTACATAGTGCCGGGAGGAAGGTCCGAGGGGGACACCTATACAGAGGCGGTGTTGAGATCAGCTGGCCACCGTCTACGTGAAGATGTGTGAGCAAGAGGTGCACTCACGTCTCGAAGCAGCGGTCCACATTGTCAGACATGAGCAATAGCATGCAGAGCTGCTCCAAAGCGATGAGTTGCATATCGCGCTCGTCGCCTTGACCCATCTGGAGCCACTCCAGCAGGGTGTCTGGGTCCACGTCTGCCATGATGGCTCGCCTGCGCGCGCACGCACACACACACACACACACACACACACACGAGTATTGCAAGTAGAATAAGGCTGAGGCTTTAAACTTCTAGAAGGTCAGCTGACCTCTCACCTTGAAGGCCGCTGGCTACGTGGTCTGGCTGGCGGCCAATCACTGCTCACGCTGGGCTCGCAGTTTGGGACTCATCCAAGCAACCAGGAAGGTGAGTCACTCAGGTAGGGGCTTGCGGGACATGAAGTGTGAGCAGCTGTCAGCAACACAATCATTTACATCAGTCATTTTTTCACCTTTTACTTTGAAAGCTTGTCATTATTTGTTGGGTGGCGGCTTCGGCCATATTTACACGACAACGTTTTTGGGTGAAAAGTTGTGTTTTGTTTTATTTTGTTTCGGTGGTCGACATGAGAACAATGTTTCATTGCCTGAAAACGGAACAAAACAGAAGCAGGCACCAGGGAGGAAAGACAAGGTATCCCCATGTACACGGAAAAGACGCAACATTTGGAAAAACTGCATGTGCGCGAAAGTTGCCGGCAGTTGGACATGCGTGGGTGGGAAAGGCACAACAACAACAACAACGGTGGATTCTAGAGTACTGCTTGCACTCCTCAGAGTGTGGATTTACTTCATAATGACTTGTACCAGTGGAGATGTGTTTCTTATCTGATGAGTCAACCCACACAAAAAGAGGAGCGGTCCCAAGGCGCTGCTGTTGTTTACGTTCGCATGCCGAAAAGGGCCATACCTATTACTGCATGTATCTATTAATACACGTATTGAGATTTTATAGTACAGAGCCTTAGGTTCAGTACAGACTCATATCGAATTCCCACACGGTATGTATTACAAGTGAAAGACAGGAAGTGTTTCTTGCGTCATGCATTTGTCGTAGGAGCAGAGTTCCAGATATGCAGGGCACCTCCACAAGCCCAGGGAGCGTGCATTATCACCACCATGAAAGGCACGATATGGAAGCGTGCTAAACACCACCACAACACCTCCACAAGTGTGCAGCCCAGCCTTTGACAAGCGGGAGTCATGATAGCGGTAGTACTAAGACAGAGCATGGACACACTCTTCTGTAGTTTGGTAACACTTCACCTTCCCGGTGAAATACGTAAACCAGGGGCGATTTGTGGAACACAGCTCATTTTTTTATGGGCCCATGGCACATTGCAGAAATAAAATAAGCAGAAATACATTGCAGAAATAAAATAAGCAGAAATAACAGCAAAAAAAAAAAAAGAGCAAAGAACAAAAAGGCATAAGGTAACAAGAAAAAGCTGTTACTAATAACAAAGTTGCCTTTAAACTAGGGCTGTCAAAAATAATGTTAACCACGATAACCGATTTATTTAATTACGTTACATTTTTTCCAGTAATTAAAACATGTGCACCATGGCAAGCCACAACTCTTATGATGGCAGAGGGAGGCAAGTGTAGCGTCCCCCCACACGTACACAGACTCTGACACAATTTTTTATTTATTTATTTATTTTTACTTTATTCCTACCTTATTGCTACACATCAACAGGAGTGGAATTCCAACACCATAAATGTATCGCCAACTCCCAAATACATCTCCTTGCCATCCTAGGAACAATACATCCTTCCGCATGGTGCATTCACAAACACCAAACATCAACACAATAAAACAATGTCAGTGAGTAACAAAAACTACTAAGGTTCATTCAAGCAATAATCTATTTTACAGACAAAAAAAGAGCGATGGCCAAGATGGCCTGATTTAATTGTGGAGGACATTTTATTCTTAATGTGTTTGAAAATGACAATACTGTTCTAAATATCTAACTCCAGCCTGGAGCCAAATTCAGAAGAATTGTAGCGAGAGACAAACGATATTATGGTGTGTCGCATGTTCCAATTTGGTTTGAATTTTTAGCTCATTTGGAACTGTTAAACATACAGTATTGGAAAATACATTATCGTGTACTGCACATTATCTTTGTTACTCAAATACAGTGAACGTGGGCATATTTCAGACATAGTTGCAAATGGCGATTAAGCATAATTAATTTATAAACTGTGATTATTCTGATTACAAATTTTAATAATTTAACAACCACATTTTAAAATGTACTGTATGTTTCTTTTTAGCCTTTAAAAATAAAAATACCAAAGTGTGCCACAATCAGTATGTGACCCTCAGTGAAAAAAGTTTGGACACCCCTGACGTCAACAAACAGCAGTAAGCTGGCAATTTCTGCTACAAGATAGAAATGTTAATGCTGCACTTCAGCCAATGACGAACTTATCTTTACTACTAACAAATTACAGTGGAACCTAGCAGTTAGCATCTCTAATGCGTTACAGAAGTAAAGGGCACGTACTCATGTAATGCATTGTGGGCCGCAGGCGCCATTTTTGAGAGCAAGAGCTTTGGTTTACATCACAGTTGGTGCTTTGAGAGAGAGATACAACATAACTAATGTCTGCTTCTCCAGGAAATGGTCCAGGAGTTTATCAGAGACTGGTTATCAATCACGGTTTTAAAATAACTTTAATTTGAAATGGTAATACTAACCGACGGGAGTTTTATAGGGGTTAATCATTAATACCGGTAATCGTTACCTCCCTAATACCGAGGTACGAACTGAACCACTAAAAAAAGTTGCTCGCTCTCTTTTTATTACAGTTGAATTCTTGTACAGTATTTAGTGTTTTATTACTGTATTTTATGCCTATCATGTGTTCTGTGTACAGTGTGAGTGACTAAGAAGTTCATTTAAGTTCAATTTAGGTATAGATTCAGCTTCCATCAAAAGTCGACTTATATTACAGTTTAGGAACGGAACTCATCCGTAACCAGAGGACCAACCTGTACATGAGTTCCTTCAGGAGGAGCAGAAGAGATGTCAATTTTAGTAAAGTGGCATTTACACTTGCACGCATTTTGCCTCTGCATTGTCCCGCAATTTTCCGTGGCAATGTGTGTCATTTATTTATTTACGGTGCGCCTGAAACGCGTGAAGACTAGTGTGCCACTGTTTGCGTTCTGTTTACGCATAAATGACGCACTTGTCACGCAATTCGTGACCACAAATGGTGCGCATTGGCACGAAATGATCACGCTCCCGCGCTTATTTACACCTTGTAAAAGTAGTGTTTATGTCTAGTGCACGACTATAGTATGCACGTGCATTGTTCCCGCATGTGTTTGCATTGTCACCACCACTTCCCGCATCCATTAAGCAGTCATTCATTTGGTCTCGCTGTGTCCCCGCGTTATGCCAAACAATAGCAGGGATCACTCCTTCATTAGTTCCTCTATTTGCAAGGAATCCATAAGATATTTAACTCCAGAGAAGTTCATGCAATAAAGAAAGATAAGTCTATAGTTTCTTGCAGCTGCAGATAGAGAATATGCAACGAGAGGGAAGGAAGCAATCAACTAGAAAAAAACAGGCAGCTGTGTGTGTGGGAAAGGGAATTGCTGACTTGAAGACATTACTTTGAGCATTATGATCACACTTATTAACAGATAATCACAATGAAGATCCAAGAAGCTACAGAAACTACTTGAAATGCCCCCCCCGAGAATTAACCCATTCATGTGAATCAGACACCTAACACACTTTCATATGCACTATCCACATCGTTTGCACATGTGGTGCGTTCACGTTGCATTTAAGAGTAATTCACAGAAATTATACATACCACAAATTTTTAACATTTTAACATTTTCTTTGCGCACTGGCACACAGCCCTGCAGTATTGACATACTTCACACCTGTTTACGACTAATTAACTCATTGGCACGCGCAGTTGCGTACCACTTCTGGGAGGTGCAAGTGTAAACGCCCCTTAAGCCTCTGAAAGAGCAACAGTACAGATGGAGAGGGGATCAAACTGCGGACTTATAAATGATTAAAGCTGCTAAAGTGAAATGTTATTCAATTGCAGCTCAGTACTGTAAACGTGAAAGATGGACTTTCCGGTCACATGAAGTCAAATTTTACAATTCCAATAAGTCATTTACAGCAACACTCAAATATTCAACCTTTGTTTTGAAGTAATCATTCAAGTTCAGTTTGCTGTGACCTTTCCCCTCTCAAAGCCAAAAGTAAAACACCAACTACTTTACCTGAAGAAAATGTGATCAAGTAAACCTAAGTGCCAAAACACACACACACACACACACACAGTCGGACCCGCAAGCTAAGCTAGCAGTGTTAGCAGACTTTTATCGTGTGTTGATTAGTCACAAACAAGCTCCAGCAGGTCAGCAGTAGCGTGTAGCCTAGCAGCTAGCATTTCAGGCTGCTAGGCCGCTAGCTCCAACTTTCAACACTATAAAAAAAAAATAACGACAATGTCAGGCCACTTAACTAAACCAAACCCACACTTAACACGTTACACAGCGGACAAGCAGATGCGATGCGTTTGCGTTTTATTAACTCTCGGTGGCGAATGTATTAATAGTTTCAGTTAGCTCAGCTGCTAGCACCACGCTAGCTTATCTAAGAGTAAGATGACTTAACAGTTTTATTAAAGACGACATATACAATCCTTCATTCTCTCTAACCGTCTCGGTAATCTTTCACTGTTAGCGCGACATGGACAGACCCGCTGGGGCGCCCACGTCCAAGAGCCGACTAAAAAACACGCGGCCTTATGCTGAAGCCTCTGAGCTCGAGTTCCAGGAGAGCCGGGAGGCCGCGATGCATGCACGGGACGACCTACAGGAGCGATCCCGGTCCAGATGAAGCACTCACCGTCTTTCTTTACGGACGACGCCGACACGGACAGCTGGACTGTGTGACCTGTGATTTAGTTGTTCACAAGCGATATGCTAAAACTACCACCGACGACCGGGGGTGGCTTCCATTTCTTCCGAGCAGGTCCAAAGAGGTGAGTGATGTAACGTTCGCGAACGAGTCGAGTCTTTTGAACGACTCTTCTCAGGGAAAGATGTGATTTGCAGATGCGAGTCGTTCGTTTGCAGATCGTTCTTTTATGCAAATTGCCAATGATGCCTTCCACCTGGGTCCCGTGAGTCCGAGTTGCCCACGCTGCTTTATGTTTTTTATATTTTACCACCTGTGTGTCCCAAGCTGCCTTCAGGTCAACTACTAATGATATCTCTGACTTTGAGTCGTCCACAGCTCCATCATACCCTCAACTCTCCCGTTTTCACTGGAAAACTCACTTATTTTGCCTTTCTTTCTCAGTGCCCTCCTGTTGTGATCGTTTTAACTTCCATGAAAAAAATCCTCTCCGATTCTGCTGGAGCAGCACAGCTTCTGGTCAGCTATATAACACTAGGCAACATGGGCATAACACATCTTGTAGCCAGTAAAGTCGGGCCTTCAAAATAAAAGACGCACACCAGTAAAATAACATTGTTGCACCACAGTAGGCAGTCGAGCTGCAACAACAAATTCTAAAAAATGAAGGGGATTGGTGTGCTGGTGGATATTCTAGTGAAAGATCATAATTTCCCTTATTCTCCCTCATTTACTCGGAACATTTCACAAATTTTGTGATGCAAATTTTGACAGGTATACGCTCCATTCCCGTGAACGTGATGTACACTATATGCACAGCTAACTTAGGAGAGGGGGATATTACGTGACCTTGCTGAACCGTTTGTGTGGAGGATTTGACCTTAAAGTTATTTTGCATGGAAGTTACATGTATCCTGCTTTTGTTGTACCACAAAGTTTTTTGGGTGAGGGAAAATTCAAAACAGTGATGTCACTGTCAAAACATGGGGCTATTCCACCACCTTTACATGGAATTTTTACAATGAAAACACATGCAAAATGAAATTATAATCAGTATTTCACAAACATTCCTACTTATAAAGTGTATACTCGAGGCCTGTGTAAAAATGAATTATTCCAATCCAAATTATATCTTATAAATGCTACTAGGAATTTGAAAATGTGAGAAATATAACAACGAGCCAGTCTTTTGAACAGCTCTTTGAGAGGAATGGCTTCTCAAGGCTCCCTTGAAAGAGTTATAAATGCCATCTCAGAAGGTGAGAGTGGACAGCAGCCAGGAAAACTCCACACAGAGGCCTGACATGGAGTGGAGCCTGGCCTGTGTGACGTTCGAGTACTACCTTACAGCTCGGAAATATCAAACACTGATGACCGGAGACTGTCAAACAACTTGGCTGTTTTAACAATCAGCTCTTTCTTTAAAAGCATTTTAATACCGCTTATTGACATTTGTGAAACATGGCAAGGGCACATAATATGACTGAATGTGACAAATGTGGATTGGACATGGACGACTAGTCAACAATTTATAGCTGCAGCTGAAACAATCTGTACCTAAATTGTAAAATGCGGATGAGAATGACAAGTTTGACGAGAAAGTAGGGACTTCTCAGACAGCACGCAAATACAACTTCAGGATGTGACGTCAAGTAAGACGAATGAATTTGAAGTGATCAGAAACTAACTAAAAAAAAAAAGCCAAATAATAACTTTACAACTTTTATTTTCACTGGTGTTTCTTCAATGCTTTATTGGAGTAATTCAAATGTCAGGTTTTACACTTCGATTTATGTGTAAAATATTACATTAGTGTATTTACACATTAGTGTTGTTCATGAAGTAAAGTGCTATGGTGAAATGTTCCTTTTAGGCTTACATTTTACATTCCACTACAAAAATATAAAAATCTGGTCTAGCAGATCTAGCATGTGTGAGCTTTTGTGTCTATCATTTCAAAGTCTTTATCTTGCCAAAAAGGCTCAAAACTCGTCAGGCTCCGCCCCTCAGGTGGAGAATTTGGTAACTTTGCGTTTGCTATCCCAGGATGCTTTGCATGAAGTTTTCAAGTCCACTCCAGTAGTTTTCTAATGGTCCAACTGGACATTCCATGTTTGCATTGTCACTCACACTTTTACTGGACAAATACAAGCACAGACGATATTCACCCTGGTGGCGATTGACTTCATGTTGCTGTAGCACCACAAGTGATCACACGAGACAGGAAGCTGGCGTACTTTTACTGTGAAAGCTCTGAGGGGAGAAGCAGCAGAGCGGACATGGAGGATGTGTCGAGCATAGACTGGCGTCTTAACCAGTGATCAAAAACAAATGATGGTAGTGACCTACAGATTTTCCGTAGACATCACAGTTTTTGGACACGGATGTCACAGTTGCGACACCAGGTACAGTGAAGGAAATATGACAGGTCGCCCTCCAATCAGCCTGCGTCTTACTGCAGGGGCCATTGACTTTACAGAAAGTTGGTTTTGAGTGTGATGCTGGGAGAGGACTTTGCTGCCTTACGGGCGGGGGAGGTAGAGTTAGTGCTGCTACCTTTAGCATTCACAGCACTCTCCTGGGTTCCTTTGAGGGCAGATTCCAGGCGAGACTTGAGGTGAGGACAAGTCGTGATGAGAGACCTGACGGAGGGAAAGAAACTTTCATAACATCCTAGCATCCTAGAATACACCCAGCGGAGTGACTGCCGCCTCGACAACCTGCTGTGGCCTTAGTAGATGTAGTTAATCCAGTTTTACCTGAAGACGTCCAAGTGCTGGGGACCCAGGCGCATGAGGTCCTTGAGCGCCGCCTCATGGAGAGAGCGAGACGCTGCAGGAGCAGAAGACAGAGCGTTCTCATCCAGCAGAAAGGAGATGAGCAGAGGAAACAAGATGGCCACCAACAAGGGACCTGAGGGTCACACAGAGACACGTTATGGCTGAAAAAAGGACGACTGACTCTTTGACCTCAATGCAATCCACTCACGCTGCGACTCTGCAGCGGCCTGCACCAAAACCTCCATGGCTCTGATGCCCTCCAGAACCACTTGCAGCTCTTCTGGGCATTGAGGACGACACCGCTCCACCTTCTGCAAGCAACCACAGTCAATGAAGCATGGATCACTACCGACGAGCAAGTCAAGTGGAGCACCTGAAGGAATCGAAGCAGTGGAGGTCCGAGGGCTTGGATGTATGGGGTAGAAACCTCCTGGTGGGCCCGAAAGAGCACAGCCAGCAACTGGAAACATCGAGTGGCCTCCTGAAGAACATTAAAAGAAAATACTTTCAATTTATTCTACAGTTGTTTCTGTTCTCGTCACATTACATCACTGCATCCCTGTGTGTGGAAATGGAAAGTAACCCTAGAACTGCAGCTGACCCATTGAACTCTGACAGACAGAAGCGGATCACACCTTCATATTCAGAGTTTTACTGATACAAGACAAGTCTTGCAGCACGATTCCACAAGTGGACGTTTGTAAGAACCTTTCATTAGAACCTTCTGCCAACAGAACAACAAACATGCATGTTGCTGCCATTGGGATTTAAGATGGCGCAAGGGAACCCGGATAGCAGAGGACCAGCTGCCCAATGGTTTCACTGAGTATGCTTTTTGATCGTTGGTCTGGGTTGTGAAATTGTAGTGGCATAAGTGACCTTCCAGGCTGATCTGTCAAGTTCCAGAGTTTCAAGCCGCATGGTGTTGAGATTTATTCGCTTTAGGGGGTCCCTGGTATAGTCCTTAAAGCACAATTTTTGCCTCTTAGTTGGCCGTAGAACACAAAGGCAGGTGGTGGTCAGGCATATGAATGGTTTGTCGAATCCACTGAAGATGTTCTTTGGCCACAGCTGCTTTCATGCAGATCAGAGCTCAGACACAGCACTGCTTTACCGCAACATTGACCTTGAAGAATTCTAGTTTGAGTTCTCCACTCTGCATCCCATCGTGAATCTGCTGGAGGAAGCAGAGAAACTTGGGGCAAGACAGGAGAGCTTTGTGGGCCTCATGCTTGCTTTCAGAAGTGACTTAAGCCGAGTTACTGGTAAACCTGGTGACGCTTCCTTGACTGGTTGAGCGACTCTGAGGCTGTGCTTTGAATAGCCTGGCACGGGGCTGGCCAGTCAGCTGATTCCTTTAGGATCTTGTATTGAGCAAGGAGCTGTCAAAAATTGTAGTTGGTGGTGTGTCTGTTCAGTGCTGCACAGTTAGGTGCAAGCAGAAAGCTTGGAAGGGATAGAATAGGAAGGGAAGTCACAAGCATCTCAACATGCAACCACTCTAAAGCATGCTGCACTAAAGTCATCACTATTATTACCCCACGAGCAAGGCCCACCAACGTACACACATGGTTACTGACCTGTGGGTCCTTGGCGTCCATGCTGGTGGAGAAGCGTTGCAGAGTGAGTGCGTGCAGTGGCTGCACGACACAAACATTTGGACCAGCAGACACGAGGAAGACAGTCAGTGCTGTGAGCAGGATGATGTGATCTGCACCACTGGGCCCTGAATGCAACACACACACACACGTGCACACACACACAATGACTAACCCTGTGGTGTCAGGGTAGGATTTTGTGGATTTATGTATTTTTGTGTTTCCCTTTATTTTTCACCTTTCTTGCCTCGCTTGGTTCCCAATTTTCAGTACAACCTCAACTTGCACAACTGTACAGTTATGTTTTCATTTTTACATAGTGTTTTAACACATGATTACATTATCCACTTGATTACAGTGTTGGCTAACATTTGCCCTTTCCCTCTGCAACCGAATGTCCTTAGACCAGCTTTTTCCACCAATAAAAAGGTGGGGTCATGTTTCATTGCTTATTTCGCTTTCAAAACGGGTGTTTGCCACACCACAAATGCATACAAAGGAGAAATCACGTGACAGCACAATGACAAATGTTATTGATCATAACTCTTGTTTTACTTTACCGATTTACACCATTTAAAGACTTGTATGCAGTGTCAGACGAACTGGACTATCTGTGTGGCAGTGTTTCACCACCTACCATACTGTGCCTGCATTGACCACAGATACGAGGTTGTGGACCCCTGAGAGTTAAAGCAATAAACAAAGTTGTGTCTGTGTGTGTACGTGCATGTACCAGTGTTCCACAGGTCCAGTAGTGTGCTGAGAGCAGAGCGCAGCATCATCTTCCATGCTCCCCCACTTTTCTCCTGGCGACTCATTGATGATGTCAACACTACCTTCAGTGCTTGCAGAACTGCCTGGATCACACTCCCAGGTCCGTTCACTGCCCTACTCCTTGAGCCTACTTCCAGGGTCTCTGGTAGAGGACACATGTGTGGTTCTGTACTGTGGACTGCAAGCAGGTGACAGAAGTGACAGGCTAGGTTAGGTTAGGCAGATGTTTCACAGGTCTGTGTGCTTGTATTACCAGTGTGTGTGCTGGGTAGGAGCACTAACTCTCTGAGCACTCCAAGGAGCAGGTACAGGATTGTAGGCAGGACGGACACACTTCCTGCAGGAAAACCATGAAATCATCAGCTTATCCTTTGCTGCTCCTGATGATGATGACGACATCATCAGCATGTTTGTCACCTTCTGGTGAGCAGATGGACGGCAGCTGAGACAGGACACACAAAGCAGACGCCACTAGGTGATAATCGCTGTTGTTCAGACTCCACAGGGTCCCCCCTGGACCTGGACACACACAAACACTGATCCTGTCAGTCACACACCCACAAATCAAAGTTAACATTTCAGGCATCCCTCTCCTCACCAGTTGGGCTGGTTCCAGACAGTTTAGGACTGAGTTTGGGAAGTTTGCGGACCAGCACACACAGGCAGATTTCCAGCGCTCCAAAAACCAGCGAGCGTCCCGGTATCAAACCCCCAGTGTCCCGCCCCTCCCCAAACTCTGGCAAGGTCTCCTTCTCGGAGGCGCCATCATCCACTGAAGAGCAAGAATGTTTCAATGAGATCTCCTAGGGGGACACATTGACCAGAACCTCCTTATGGAGAAGGCATGTGCGCTCACCTTCTGCACTGTGCCTTTTTTCTCTGATGTGCTCCTGGGTGGACGTCACTATCTGACTTAGCAAGTCCAACATTGACACCTGGATGGACGCTGCTTCTCTGGTGACCATCAGTCTATGGAGCACGCTGAGCAGTTCCACACTCAGTACCTACATACACACACACACACGTACGCATGCACGCACGCACACAAACACAGAATCTGGACTTGTCTGATTCTAGATCCCACATAGTAGATCCTTCAGATCTTCTGAGACCTGCTTCTGATTTGTCTCTTACCTGGTCACTTGCTATCTTGGCTCGTGTCCAGGGGACGTCAAGCAGCACCTGCAGCGCTTGCAGACAGAAAGTGATGTTCTCCATTTGCTCCTCAGAGTGAGGAGAACACAGGAAGTGCACACTGAGGCCTGACACACACAAGCAGGATGAGCCGAGACAACAAGGCCATCAAAGTCACCACATGTCTGTTACCAAGGATGAGGTGGAGTCGCTCCACATTGATGTCTTCTGGACTCTTGGCCCCACCCACAGAGCTACTGTGGCCCATGGAGGTGGGTGTAACCGGTCTGGACAGGTTGGCAGGGGTATCATCAGACATCACAAAACCTGAAACACACAAGACACACATTTAACACTTGTCCATTTGGAGGGAGAGGAGGAGGAGCTGACCCGTGCTGTGGAGCCACAGTGAGGTGGCGTGCAAGATGGGAGCCCAGGAGGACGAAAAGTGAGTTATGGTCTGGTTGGCTGTCTCTGCAGTGTAAAAGGAACCTCCTGAAGATGACACACAGTATAATACATCATATCGACTGCATAGTGTACAATTTCATGTAAGTGACTAGCAGGGATCCTGAGAGTTCACTGAAAAACTCAAACCTGTGTCAGGTACTTGCGAAGTATGTTCTTGTGGGAGCAGTAACATGCTGCAGTCCTGCAATGCCGCCAACCAGAGGCGGCTCAGCTTGGACAGATCAGCGTGGACCAGCGCCAGCAGGCTCGACCCTCCAGACTCGGACTCAGTGCTGTCACGGACCAGTCCACTGGTCCTATCAGGGCCTGTCGCCTGTAAACCTCTCTGGACGGCTACAATGTAAACCTGAGAGGAGCACAGGTTAGACTCCAAATGTCAAAAAAACAAAATGTCCTGTTAACAAAAATCTAATGACTTTGGATCACCTGCGCCCAAGCCTTAAGAACAGCCAGCATTTCCATGGTAACCGCAGCCTCATTGTAAATTTGACTGTACAGGTCCCTGCCTGTCTGGACCTTGGCCAAGGAGCTGGCCAAGAGTTCGTGGACACGCCTGAGATCACGGTGGTCGTTGACCACGCCACTCGCTATCCAAGCGCTGCAGACCTGCAGAAGGTCAAAAGTCTCAGCATTTCAGAAGGAAACCTGCTGATGTGATTAAATGATTAGTGATGATTGGTCACCTGACAGGCCTTCGCCGTGACATCAGGCGGTGCATCAGCACTGAAGGCTGGTCTGAGCGCAGCTCCGACCTACACGCACAAACATGAATAAGTTCCAGTTTGGATCCATTTGTATGTGGTCCTGAGCGTTGCTTACGTTGGCCTGGTACTGCTCCAGGATTGCATGACCTGGAAACTCGGGCTCAGTGATGGCTGAGAATTGTCTAATGATGACCAGCAGTGTGTGCAGACCCGCCAGTTGCAGCTGGTCACTGTGATCTGTCGCTGCCATAAACGCCATGCGGACCAGATCGCCGAGGTGAAGGACCAGAAAGTCTGAGGGGACAAAGGACAGGGGTCACAGAGGCTGGTAGAGTCCACAAACAACCACCAAATAATATAACTGTGGCGGTCCTACCGGTGGTGGTGTTCAGGCATCTGTCTTGAGCCAAGGCCAAGTCAAAGTGAGCGGGGTCGTCTTTCTGACACTGTGCGATGATGCGACACACACACTCCATCGCAAAGCAGCGCGTGGGCCAGCGCAGCGCCTTGAAAGGGCCAGCAGACTCTGGCCGGGCTCGGTAGACAGATGAGTCATCATCCTGGACAGAGTCTGCCTCTTCGTCTTCTTGACCCGCCTTCAAGGGAGCACCCCGATCTGCGGGAGGAAATGGGTCAACAAGTCAACTAATGAGGAAAATCATTATCAAGTGAAATAATGTTTTGTCTAACAATTCTTAAAGATTAGATTAAGGAGCTATCCACACGGAAACGTTTTCAGGTCAAAACGGCAAATTATTTTATTGTTTCAGCCTTTCATCCACACGCAAAACGGCATTCTGGGTGACCTGAACCAATATTTTTATTTTCCAACAGATTCCATAGTGGGAAAATCTGAACACACCGGCTTGTCGTTTCCGTGGCGACAACCAACCCACTTCTTTTTGAAAACGATGACGTCACACACCCGTCGCCGGTTTGTGACCAAAATTGAGGTTTGACGACAAGCAAACATAATATCTGAATATTTCAAGTAGCATGACTCACCCCAGTTGACATTCTCCTCATATTTTGTTGTCTCAAACTCCAAAATGACTCGCAGAAGTAATTCCAATTCGTCGTAAGTCTACACGAGCCTTGGAAAGTGGAAGACAACGAACTTTTGCGCATGTGTTCTTTCATCTTCTATAGTTTGGTGTGTCACTGGTTCCATGTGCATGTCTGTTCACAGCGCCACACGTAGGTGTGCCTTGTGTATTACATTGTTTTCACCCATGGATTCGTTCCCGTCTGGGTGCAACTATTTACTAATCTGGCACAGTGTGGACGCAATTTTTTTTTACCCACCAAAAAAAATTAAATAAATAATTTCATGAGCGTTCTCACGTGGAAAGGGCTTAAGTCCAACAAGTTGTTATCTGTCATCATGTGACCCACCAGTGGATGCAGACAGGACGTCCTTGCAGAGTTTGAGCCAGTGTCCCAGCAGACCACTAGTGGCACTGGATGCAATCATGTGTACCAAAGTCTCCTTGATATCCCTCCGGAGTCCTGGGTCAGACTCCTGGTCCAGCAGAGAGAAGAGAGCTCCTTCCAGGCCCACTTCTTTGATGGTGACATCTGCAGGGACACACAGTGTCATTCCCACATTTTAGACCATGAAAGACATCACACTTCATCACTGCTGATGCTCAAGGAAAAAATATTGTGCTTGTGTCTCACCCAGTTGTGTGTGATCTCGTCTCTGCAGTTCTTTGAACTGTGCCACGGCGAGCTCACAAACCTCTAGCGCCTCCCGCTGTACCAGCTGCCTCAGGCATGCCACTACAGCCCGCCGCAGACACAGATGGGAGCTGCACAGATTTGCCTGACATGCACGTATGCACACACACAAACAAACACACACACACACACACACACACATATATGGTTCAAAGTGTGTTGGTTGTGATGATTAGAGAAGCATACATTCCTCCACACAAAGTGTGGGTGAGCTTTGACATAACAATGATCTTTGCTGTTAATGAGCAAGTCAATTAGTGCATATCACAGTTGTTAACAGGCTTGTTCCTCCTATTCCTCCTTTAAACTTCCACATATGTGTGATATAAAAACGAGTCTGGAGGCTGCTGGACTGACTGCTACTGACTACTACGGTCATGACCTCCCAAGCAACAAGCATTTCGGTCATGACCTCCCAAGCAACAAGCATTTCAAGGAACATTACAACACAACAAAGTCTGAGGTTTGGATGCTTTCTTGTGAAGGAAATGCTGAGAAACGCAAACAGCAGTTATCAGTGTTGTTGATTGTGTTAATGACAAAAACACACAAAGCATAACGAGTTGTAAAAAAATCCAAAGCAAAAAAAAAAAGTCAAACATGAATAAGCGAGTTTAAAGCGCAAGCTTTCGCCCACAAAGTCTGATGGAGCACCTACCAACATGGAATGTTCCAGTAAGAGCTCCTGTAAGACATGACACAGGGTTTAACACACACATGCCGACGCACTTGAATCAAGACAACAATGCCTGGATAACCATATGCTAGCAGCCATGTCTCCATAGTGACAAGACCTTTCTGGTTGATTTTTCCAGAAGTATAAGAAGCATGTCCATGACGTGTGGTAGTGTGTGTGTGTGTGTGTGTGTGTGTGTGTGCTCACACAGAGTGCAGGGACGAGGGTGGCCAGGTGAACATGTTGTGGGCAGAACATGTGTAGCTGCTGCAGGCAGGAAATGGCGGAGGCCTGAACCAGGCAGTGAGGCATGGCCTGCATGGTGCCACAGGCCACCATACAACTAGAGCGTAATGTGGTCACAGCAGGCCCTGCACCTGACAAATACCATACACGTCATATTCCTCTGCGTGGCATCAGTGAGCCAGGAGAGGTGTGTCCTACCTTGCAGGTCGGGGCCAAGGCACGTGATGAGAGCGTGCAGGCAGCGGCCAAGGCTGCAATGAACCTCTGGGTGGGTGGGCGGAGCCAAGAGCAACAGTCGCAGCACCAGCGCAAAGGACGGGTTGGCGTGGGCATGATACAGCCCACAGGATAGGTCCACCACGAGGGCAAGACTGTGGAGTGACCATGTCTGAAACAAACACACATCTTTAATTTGGTTTCTATGACGACACAAGAACCACACAAAGTGAGTGCATACCTGAACCTCAGGAGATGTGCCATCCTGACTCAGCGTGAAGAGCACTCCGAGACAGGTGGAGAGATGTTGAGGTGAGCTGATGCCTCCAACATAGCGGTGCAGTGCCCCCAGAGCCAGCGCGCAGCCACTGCGAGAAGCAGCATCCCGAGCAGTCTTTAGCCTGGACACACAACATTAGACCATGCTAGGATGCAATTATACTTACTATTATACAAATACATCCACACACGTGTGTGTGTGTATATAATTACATATATAATTACACATAAACATACACCAGTTACAATACACTTATAGTACCAGTCAAAAGTTGCAAACTTGTGATGCATGACGCATATTGCTACTGTTATAGCAACCTGATAAAGTTATCATCTCACTCATTGGTCTACATTCAATCCTGTTCCATGAACTGATGTGGACAGCATGTCAATTCAGGCCATCCCACCTGTCCAAGCAGAGCAGTGACACAGAGACGGTGTAGCCAGCATCTCCTACGACCTGCACGAGACGAGCAAGGCCCTCAGCTGCCATACAGCGTAGAAGAGGGCTAGAGTTTTCCAGCGCCGTCATCAGGAGAGACACTACTGGGAGACGAGCCTCCTCTGGGACCAGAAGGCCTTGGGTGGTGCCCGGGTGCTAATTGAAGAGAACAATGAGCTAATATTTAGAGTTTAGTCAGTGAAATTGTGAAAAAGCTTAATTCAAATATATTGTAGTACCCTGAGTAGACTACAGAGGGCAGCACACAAATGTGTCTGAACAGTCTTCTGGCGTTGACCCTTCAACTGTTTCTGGGTCTCTAAAAACTGTTCCAGAATCTTCACTCTGAGACACACAAAGTAGTGATGAAGCAGCACCTTCAGGACCATCGCAAACAAATGGATCCAACTTGTAGTGTGCAAGGACATAAAAATGCAGACTCTGAAACCTCTGAGCGGAGATGATGTGTGGGAAGAGGAGTCCAAAGAGGTGTGTGGCGGCACCAGTCAGGGTGGTGGCAGGAAGAAGAGGAGAGGGGGCTTCATCACTTCTCTCACAGAGAGCAAAGGGGTCATTTTCCAGCGAGCCTCCTGCGACATACACCTGCAACACGTCATGACATCATTAAAGGTGGCAGAAAGGCTCAGTTCAGGAGAAAACCTTAGTCTGGGTTGGGTGGTTCAGCTCCAGTCCAGTGCGCCATGTGAATGTCAGACAAATCACCTGATCCTCAATGTGTCTGTGCTCGCTTTCATGGAGGGCAGGGCCAAGCAGCAGCATGTCGTTGCGGTGACAAAGGGAGTGCAGAAAGGTGAGCTCTGAGCAGGGCTGGTTGAGGTTCTCTTGCGCCAGTAGGTCAGACACCAGCTGGTTCATCACCAAACCAAAACTCTCTGACAAACACATTAGACACAGTCATCATGAAGTGGACACGGTGTGTCAATCAGAGCAGTGCTCATTTTGACAGCACTTTCATTTTAACCTTTCAAACAGCTGTTTGTTCTCCTACTATTATCATCTTTTAAGTAATATATTCTATCCTATGGATATGGACTCCGCCACGTCGAGACTTGTTTATTCAAGCACATTTTTACGTGCCATTGGAACAAGGTCCCGCATCAGTGTGATTCCCTGTTTACTCATTGAGGAAAGAAGCCATATCGAGGCAGCAGAGCCGTGGCTAACTAAGATGAAAGCCAAGCGGCTAGCAAGGAAGTGGAGATTCAAGCCTTCGTTACCTTCTACTATCATGAGAAACGTGAATTCACTGCCGAACTACATCGGCCAGCTGGCTACGCTGACAAAGAACGTCAAGACCTTCAGGGAGTGCAGCTTATTGTGCTTCACTAAAATATGTCTAATAGCTGGCGTCCCAGATGCTAACATGGAGCCAGTGGACTTCAGCACAGTCAGAGCGGAGAGGGAAACAAAAGCCAGTGCAGAGTGTAAAGGAGGTGGGCTTGCACTGTATGTCAACAAACGGTGGTGTCATCCTGGGCAAGTGAACATTAAAATGTCCATCTATACAGCATTTTTTCAAATCGGTTTTCATTATAGGGAAAAAAAACCTGATATCTATATCTATCAATATTACATTTTTAGGCCAATAACATCGGTGGGCCGATATTATCCGGCATCCCTAATAATAACAGATTATTGTGCATATTGTCACTTCTCTTCACTTCACTTGTCAGGACAACGCGCCTGCAAATGTCGCTTCAAGTTTTTAGCAGTGATAATCGCTCCCCATATTGACAGTCTTGTTCTTCATCACGTCAAACATGAAAAGTGTCCATATGTCTACTCTTCTTTTTCTCCCAGGCATATACATATTGTAACATGTAAGTTTTTGCAATAAAAATTAAATATGATAGGATTTGCATTTCTGTCGACATTCATAGTTTTCATTTGTTGAAGAAAATGTCAGTTCATTTTGTCATAGTTATCGTCAACATGCATTTGTTATTGTTATGTCATTAGTTATCATCTCATGTTTCGTCGGGGGGAAAAAAAGTTGGTTGACGCAAACTATGAAGAAAATTATTTGTTAACAAAATTAAGATTGACCCAGAGTTCACCTTAAACAAGACATGAATGGTGGTCATGATCATATTTCTTGAGAACTCTGTCCTGGCACCCTTGGATGGTGCTGCGCAAGTCATTGTCATTGACATTGACACAGCGGGAAAAGGGAAGGCTGAGGAAGTTGGTGAGTGAGAAGATGGTAGCAGTACCTTGGTAGGTGTGCGGTGGCAGCATGGCGAGTAGCTCATACACTCGCAGTCGGTAAATGAGTGTCCAGACCCCAACACAAGCGCCGTACGATCCAATAAGAGCCGGAAGTCTGCACACACCAGAAAAGTCTGTCAGTGTTCTGACCTGATCGAAAAGTGACTTAATCCACGATCTGACCAGGATTTAGCAGGAGCAAATGAAACCAGGGACAGGTGGATCAGAACCAGGAGGAGTTTAGACTGATGTGAAGAGTAACTGACTTTGGGAGGAGGCCAACAGCACATGTGATTGGCGTGAGGAGACGGCTGATGACATCATCAGTGGCAAGCTCCTTGCAGTGCAGCAGCAGCATCTTCATTGCTGTTCAGACACACAAGCACAGACTCACACACAGCAGCAACATCAACTTCGCAGTACGTGTTTGTGTGCAAGCACTGACCACAGAGTGCCCCGGCTCGACCCTCCAGTGTAACCTTCCACGTAAAGTAGTCCCCACGCCTCAGCTCCATCTCCTGCTCTCTGAGGGATGCGGGAAACACACAGCGCCAAAGGAGGAGAAGGCGTGGGAGATGCTGATCCACAACGGCTGCACCTGGACACGAACACACAATTACCAAAATAAAAAGTCACACTTAAATAACAAACCTGTCTGTATTGGTACCAAGAGTGAAGAGAGAGGAGATGAGCAACCAGCCGGCTTGCGTCCTCTGCAGAGAGATACGACTGTTCTGAGAGGCTGAACGCAGCAAGTCTTCGGCTAGATCCAGAACCACCTGGACACACACACACACACACACAAGCATGATCATGGGGCCGGTGGACGTCAAAGGGTCTGTGCGACCTACCTTGCCCTTGGCGTGTGGTATTCCCAGGGGGCAGTGCTGCACTGCAGCCACCAAGGCGGCGACTGCAGCTCCATAGCCAGCCACAGCCTCAGGGGAAGACTTCAAGGCTGCTAGCCGCTCTGTGCAGCGATTTAGCAGCAAGGAGCACTGGGATGGCATTGCCTTGGCAACACAACGCAGGCACCAAGCAGCAGCCAGTCGGACCGAAGAGATTGGGTGAAGGAGAAGAGGGACCACTGAGTCCAGGAAGGCTATGCACATACACGCACACATTACTGATGTGTGTATGTGCGTGTGCATTTGTGGAAATAAGCCAGACCTGTGCTGCTGTCACTCAAGAGGGGGGCGATGGTGGAGCACAATCCTTGGATCAGAGCGCCCAGTTCCAGAAGACAGCAGACCAAAACTTGTTGACTGGAAGTGATGTCAGAACAAACTTTGTTCTCCAGCTTCCCATCAGTCCACGCTGCTTCTTCACTCACACACACACACACACACACGTTTGTATTTTTAAGCATTTTGCCTTTAACAAGAGTGAATGTATGAATGCATGAATAGGCCTTTTTGTATAAACATTAAACAACATAAAAGTAAACATGATGTAATAATCAAAACCACTAGCTGTGTTTCTTCCTCCTTTCGTCATGTTGTCCACACAAATACATACAATAAAAAGTCATATTTTTCTATGCATTTTGGCCTCTCCTCCACATTCAAACATAGGTTTTTATCTTTGAGTAACTGAGCTTTTGGCAGCTGGAGATTTTCAAAACCTCCAGCTTCAGTGTTTGCGAGCCTTTTGGTTTGTGTCGTGAGAAAAGTGTGACATTATCTAATCGTTTTAAACCTTACTTGAACATGAAGTTACTGACTTCCACGTGTTGGTTTCATTTCATGCAGACATGCGTGCGCATGTGCGCATGCGCCTTATAACACGCAAAGGCAAAAAAAACCAAAAACATTCATGATGTTTCCTGGGCTCCATGTAAGCGAGCAAGCATCATTGTACACCTAATATATGATATATGTGGTTGATTTTTCAGGCTTCTGATGGGCCAAAATGCGCATGACAGCTTGCAAATGTGTTTTTTTATGTGGCAAGACATTTTTTTTTTACTCCACTTGTGTGGAAAGACATGCTTTTAACACCAAAGTGGGGGAAATGTGCATATTTGAAAACACCCATGTTCGCATGGAAATGGCCTGACTGCAATGACAAGGATACAGATAATGCTTGTGTGTACTGCGATGACCAAAAGCTCACCAAAAGCTTGTTTCTGTGCCACCACAGTCAAGCAGAGTTGTCTGGCGACGTTGCTCTGAGCCTTCTCGCCAAGGAGGGAGCCCACGGTGCTCCTCAAAATGAAGGAGACGCAGCGGCGCATTATGATGGCATCACCTGGTGTTGGTGTGGCCCTGACGTTGGACACCAGTGCCATGAGCAGTGATAGGAAGGACGAGAAGTTGACCTCCAGCCAGGGCCCGCCAAGCGTGGATACAAAAACCACACATGCCTGAGGATGAAAAGGAGGATGAGGAGGAAGGAGCGCAAACTCCATCAGCTTATACGTTGCCACGGTGACGCACCTGGGTGACGCCAACACGCACTTCCGTGCTCACAGAGCTGGTCCCCTTTAACATATCTCCACTGACCCGCAGGAAGCCGGCTCCGCCCCTAACAAACCCCCCTGACAACAGATCCATCACCTCCTCCAGGGCACTGCGGCCCCGCCCACTCTGTCTGGAGGCAGCTGGATAAAAAAGTAGGCGCAAAATGCAACAAGTTTGCTCTGTTGAACCTTTACTGACTTGAGGCATGTTTTCAGAAATAAACATCAATCTCTGAATACTTTAATGATCACAAACTAAATGCAGCGCCACCCGGTACATACCGCTGTCATTTCTGGGATCCAACGCTGCCGCAAGAAGAGTTCCCAGCAGTTTGGCTACAGACACACGTACGTCATGGTCAGAGCCTTCAAAAGCCCTGAAGCATACCGTGGTCACATTCTCCATTTCGCTGGTCCACAGGAACGCTGCCTCCCGCTGCAGCTCTAGCAAACACTGCCACCGTGATGGCAGGTGTATTAGACGCTATGTACAGTATATATCTTTAAAGCGCAGTACTGTGATAAAGTCTTAGTCACTACTAGTGGTATAATGCTGTAATGACCCTATACACTGTATGTCACTCATTTGTAACTAAAGTCAATCACCTTGGCGGCGGCGCAGCGTACTGCCATGGAGCGGTCCGTCAAACAGGTCCTGGCCGCCTTATATATATCCCGGTGACCTGGCACAGCACTGACCCCCAAACCTCGAAGCATCTTCTCCAGGCTCGCCATGATCTCGTAACGACCCTGAGACTGACAGGAAGCAGAAAAGAAACATTTTTACCCTAAAAGTCAAATGGAAATTGAGAGGTGAACATCAGATGGAAGAGGCCAATGAGTTCCTCTCCACTGACAGATGCATTGTGGAAGCACCAACTGACCTCAGCATTCTTCATGGCTTTCAGCAGGTGGGCCAGCGTGTCCTTGAAGAGGCCACTGAGCATCCGCCCCAGTTGCTCGAACATGGCGCCCAGACATGCCACAGCCGCCCTGAACGCATATGGTCACATGACGACGTCTAAAAGAAACATGTCAGGCTGTTGCCACCATTTTAGGGCTGCATGACTCACAGTCGGTTGGGGAGGCTCGATGGCGAGTCATCCTTGAAGCGGACAATGTCATTACACCTCTCCACCAGCAAGCTTGAAGGGATGGGGTCTCCTAGGCAAAAGAGCAGGGCCAGGCAGTGGGCCAGCAGCCCACGGGTGGGTGGGCCAGGGGAGCCGATCAGAACACCTGACAGCTGGTCCACTAGGCGCTGTTGATTCTGCTTGATGACAGCCTGAAGGAAGGAGAGAGACACTCATGTTTGCTTAAAGTGCATACGGAATGCACTTTAGTTTGTTTCCAGCCTTGTGCACACTGGCTGGATGGAGCTTGAAGATGGTTGCTGACAACAGGAAGAAGCAGAAGAAGACACTTGGGCGCCACTCACCCTGTCGCTGGAGGGGAGGAGCTTCTTTAGGCCTGTGAGCCAATCAAGGATGAATGCTGCTCGCTGGTGTTCATTAAGCCGACTACAGGCGTCCTCGTCCAGCAGGAGACTGTGGACGCTTTCCATCCTTCTCCTCTTCCTCTCAGAGAGAAGCAACCTTCATCCTACCAAAAAACGTCTTGAGTCCTCCCGACTGATTCCTCTGTTTACTATAATGCAACACACAAACAAGAGACTGGAGCCATGCTGATGTGTGAAAAAATGCAACAATATTAAAAACACGTTTAACTTTCAGAAAATTCGTTTGCAACATTTGTTAGTATCAAGACTTCAGAGCCGAACTAAAAAAAATAAAATAAAAATAATTATTAACTCATGGATACCAGCAACAAACTGTTCGGTTGTCCGTTGTTACCTTGAAAAACTTTGGATTAGAATTGAACAGTGTTTAACACCTTAGGTACCGAAGCTGCTCCTTCGGTGTACACATTTATGAATGACAGCAAGTCTCTACTTTTGATTCACATTCAAATTCACACAGTTCGAAAAGCATATGTACAGAAAAGACAACTGCTTTGCCATGAAGAGACGACTTTCAACTTATTTTACTTGACAACAACTATTAGCATCATTTAGCATGGAGCGGCTATCCGGGCGTGCTCAAGCCCAAAAGGTGACAAACTAAAGAAATAACTTGTCTAATTACCTGCGTGTGTCACTGAAAAGTTTAGAATCTTCACAAGATGAAGATAGCGACCAAAGACACAGGACAAAAACGTCTTGTTGGTTCTGACTGTATTGACGGAGGAGCTGGCTAAAAGAGCAGCGGAAATGACCGCATGGTTCACCGGCACACACTGACAACATCCGGCTGCCTGCCAAAATAAAAGAAATTACATCTGGCTATAAAGCCATATTAAGAAGAGAATTGAAAAATATAGTATCAACAAACGATGTTATCGATATTATTGATACTATATTAATGAGATTCATATTTTTCAGTTCACTTCTGTTTATTTTCACACATATTTGTTGTTTCTATTGTGTTACTATATTATGTATATATTTACAGTATTATAAAGTCAGGAAATTAACTGTTGGAAACAATAGGGGCCTAAAGGATAGAGGAAAAAATTGTAAATTTTGATTTTCTTCTCTTATTTCCGTTACCTTTATTTTGCTCAAACAACTGTATGTAGCAAAAGGAAATAATTGTATTTTGTTGATATTGTTACATTGTCGTACATTTTTATATTGTTCAACTGCTCACAAATAAGTTTATTGTTTGCCTTAAATTTGCCTTAAAAATAACAAAATAATTCAAGTATCTTAGTAAATGACCAGATAAAATGTATCAGTATCGGCGACACTGGCCCTATAGTTATTATGAATAGGATTAATACGAAAATTTGTAGAATCACCCACCTTTTCTAAAAATATATAAATCATATCACACTCGTATTGATCCCATACTGATAGCACCCTTGGAATTCATAAAGCTGATATTTGGATCGATCCACCCAACCACTACCAAAACTTTCACAGAAGACCAAAAGGACAAAAAAACATCAATTTACATTACTCTCTGCTTTATTTTTGCACGTTTACATTACATACAGTGAACAATCATCCTGTTCCTAAGACGTGTCCCGTTTTCACGTCCTGCCCAGGCTGCCCTGATTATTATGATGAAAATATCATGGTTTTCATTGTTTTTCATGGTTCATTAGGGCCGTATATAGTAGTCATCAAAAACAGAAAAGTGTCTATGCAGGATATTTCTGTATATGTCGGGCCTGGTTTTGAAATCCAAATACATTTTAGCCTCCAGAGCCACAGGCACACAGGTGTGGTGTAACAGTTGTATTTTTCTGGCTTACTTTTAATTTGAAGAACGGACTTTGCCGGATACAGAATTGGCCCAAATGTTGCATAACGGACCGGGGGGTAGCGGTTGTTGCAGTTGCATGTGGAAGACCCTTGCCGTCTGCTTGAATCCACCTATAAGAATGAAATGAAAACTTCCGGTGTCCGAATATGGAAAAAAAAAAAAAGATTTTGGTCTGTTTTTCCCTTTTGTTAACTGGTGATTTAATGTTTTATTATATTGTACAATAAAACCGTTTTTGTAAATGTAGTTATAGCTTTTTGCCGTTGAAGAAGAACGCTTTGTATTTCAGTTTTATTTACTGTATTTCAAATTTGAATTCTCATAAACCAACCCCGCGTTCGTTTTTAAATTCCCTTTCATGAAAAGAAAATTCAATAACCAGAAGTTACACGGACCCCCAAAGCGGTTGACAATAACTCGAGAGTTGTAGACATATAAATTTGAACTTGAAGCTCTCAGCTCAGGACGTGTAGTCGATAGTCGAGCAGCGAGGACTGACAACTTAAGCTTCTAGAAGTTTCTACCGTCTTCTATTGGCACACAAGCGAGCGGGAGGCTGACCATAGTTGTAGCTATGGTTACAGATAGCTATAGATGCTACTACTAGTAGTCATAGCTAGTTGACAAGATTTCGCCTTCTCCACAGCAGCGCCACAGAAGGACTACAGCTAGCAGCTAGCTGCTAAATCGGGCACTCGAGCGGCGACTAAAGCTATTTGCTAGTCGCTAACGCAGGAAACTAGGCTAGCCGCCATGTTTGGCTGTTTGGTGGCCGGCAGGTTGGTGCAGACGGACGCGGTTCAGGTGGCTTCTGATAAATTCGTGTTCAATCTGCCGGAATACGAGAGCGTGAACCATGTGGTGGTGTTCATGCTCGGCACAGTGCCTTTCCCTACAGGCATGGGCGGGGCGGTCTACTTCTCTTTCCCGGACCCTGCGAGCGGCGGACCGGTGTGGCAGCTGCTCGGCTTCATCGCCAATGACAAGCCCAGCGCCATCTTCAAGATCTCCGGGCTGAAGGTGGGCCAAGGCGGGGCGCACCCCTTCGGGACGATGGCCTCGCCTCCCTCCGTGGCCCAGGTCGGAGTGTCTGTGGAGCCGCTGGAGCAGCTGGCCCAGCAGACCCCCGTGTCCGGTGCTGCCGCGTCCACGACAGACACTTTGCGGCTTTTCACGCAAAAGATGTTGGACAGTTTGTACAACTTTGCGTCTTCCTTCGCCGTCACGCAGGCGCAGATGACGCCCAGCCCTAACGAGACCTTCATCCCGTCCAGCTGCATACTCAAGTGGTACGACAACTTCCACAGACGGATGAACCAGAACCCCAATTTTTGGAAAAACTGACTCTCATCCTTGTCACCTAACTTGTAGACTTCTTAATACCATCCCATCATCCACCAAGAATCACAGCTCGACTGCCTTAATTATATCTTATATAAAAATATTTTCTTTTTAATACCATTCATCCTCCACCAACAACCACAACTCGACTGCCTTTATTATATATTATATAATATTATGATGAGCAAACTAGCAGCCCCGCGTTGTGCCAAGATAACACTGAATAATATAACCAACATAAAAGAATACATAGTATTGCACATGTTGTCCATAACGTGCAGCATTGCTTGCAACCTGAATGATGCATGATAAATAAAAATATCATGATAGTAAGTCTCTGAGCCTTTAAAGTGCAAATGGCATAGAGGAAAAAGTCTGGCTGCGTTTGTGTCGACCATGCGTCCTTCTAGAAGGTAAGCCTACTAAAGATGGACGTCATGTTGAGGTAGTGTTCTTTTTCATACTTGTGGTGCAGAGAGGCCCAAAATGCCACACTAGTCAGCCGTGTGTGTCAGGTGTGCACAAGTTGTTCTCGCCTCAGGACGCCAGCCTCCCGTGCACCATGAGGCTGTACAGGCAGGTGTATGTGGGATCACCCCAATTGCTATGGATACTGAGTGTCAAGTACTTGCTGGTGGTGTGTAACTCCTCCTGGTGGCACACACACACATACATACACATTTATTACACTGGGAGAGGGCTGTGAGGTGAAAGGTCAGGTGGAGTATACTCACAGGTATGTTGAAGTTTTGGAACATGAATCCATCTTGGTCGTACTGAAAGGTTCCGAGTTTGATTTCTGTCGCGTCCAGTGTCTCCATTCCCTGAGAGGGTGACACTGACAGTTAAGGCTGGTTTATGCTTCTGCGTAGCCACTACAGCGTCCCCGCCTAACCTTCCAAAGTTTGGCATCGGGGTTGAACGTATACTGTGCAATTCTCTGGTGAAACGCTAGGGGCACTGATTTCACATTTGTCTACTCAGTGAGCAACCATGACACTTGTTGACTATAGTCAAACCTTGATTTTCCAATGCACTAGTTTTCATGTGATTTGGTTTTCAACAAAAATTTGCCTCAGTTTTTGTACACCGTCTCGGTTCATTTGTCCATTTCATTCATCATTTATGTGTATTACACATTATCTTTTGCATCTACAATTGTAATTATTCTCTAAAATGTATTTTTTGTTTATATTTGTGGGTGTCTCGGATAGATTACTTGAATTTAAATTATTTACTTTGGGGGAAAATTGCTTTGGTTTTCATCTGACGTCCATCCATCCATTTTTTATGCGACTCATTAGAGTTGCGGGGGTATGCTGGAGCCTATCCTAGCTGACTTTGGGCGAGAGGCGGGGTACACCCTGGACTGGTACATATAGACAAAGAATCATTCACATTCACATTCATACCTATGGACAATTTAGAGCGGCCAATTAACATAACATGCATGTTTTTGGAATGTGGGAGGAAACCGAAAACGAAAGCCATGCAAACTCCATACAGAGATGCTCTAGCGGTGATTCAAACCCAGGTCTTCCTGATTTCCTGACTGTGTGGCCAACATGCTAACCACTCGGCCGCCGTGCGGCTTTTTGTCTGAAGTTTTGGAGCAAATGAATAACACCGAGGTACCACTGTGTTTAGCTGCTAGTTTCCTTTGTTGCAGCAGTGTCAACTGTTATTGGCGCTGGAGCTGATCTATGTGTTCCAACAGTCACTTTTAATACGATTGTTGATCTAAAATTGTAAGAGAAGGCGTCTGCGAAGGTGGGCTTTACACCATACACCAGGCGTCGGCAACCTGCGGATCTTCTGCCTCCTTGTTGCGGCTCCGTGTTGTTTTTTTTTTAATACCGCAGTGGAGGAAATTTGCATTTTCAAAAAGAGTTTGAAATATCCAACTCACCGCAAGTCAGTGAATGCGTTTACACTGACTGCTGATTGGATGAGCAAAGGAAGGGGAAATGGGGCCAGTGTGTGCAGTGAGACACAAAGAAGACATCTTGTTGAGTGTGCTACCGCCGGGGTAAGATATCCATAACCATGAATACGTCCCTAAAAAGAAAAATCTCAGAAGAAAATAGTGTTTCATTCTGAATGGACATATTCCTTTGACTTCACTATCAATTACGCTGGCTTGATCCGTGTGCTTGATCTGCGGCGCCAAATTCGCAAACAATAGAAAATTTCACATTGAAAGACATTTTCAAAACAAGCACTCGGCCTTTTCTGAGATGTACCCAACTGCAGATTGGCGTAATTTCAGAACTACTGCGGAAGGTTGAGCAAACACACTTCCAAGAAGTGGATGAACTCTCCAAACTCAACAACAGAGGCTAGCGTGGCTGCACAGGAAATCGTGAGGAGGAAGCAGTTCTCATGGAGAATACATGAAAGAATTGCTGATAAAACTATCAGAGCATCTATTCTCCAAATGAAAAAATAAACAGGATGTTATTCAGAAAATGAAAGAAATGCCTCTCTCTGCAAAGACAGTCAAGGACAGGACCAATAGAATGGTAACAAACACAACCAGTAGGCAAATTGATGACATTAATTCAGAGCAAGCATAGTCAATTGTGTTGAGTGATGTAAACGATATTGAGCAGATGTATAAACTCTTGATGGGCTTTTTATGTTAAAGTTGGCCATGTCATGTTTTAATTTTACGCAAATATGGGAACAACTGAAAAAGGCCTACACACGCACTCTGCACTTCTGTTGTGTAATAATATCATGAGGTTATCTGTTGAATTCTGTTGTTTATAAGCTGTGTAATGTTTTGCGGCTCCAGACTTTTTTTTTTTTTTTTAATGGAAGAGGAGAAATGGAAAGAATGTACTAAAAGCCTTCACAGTCTACGTCACTTCAATACTAGGTTAGATTTTTTTTTTGAGGTGCGAGAGGATTTGGAGGGGGAGGAGCGAGCCGGCGTAGCATATGAAAGTGCCTCAATACAAATGCATAAAACCAGCGCTGTGTCTCAGTTGGTGCACTTGTGTACTTACACTTAAAAGTGCAGCAAAAGTGAGAAGTACAGCAAAATGCAGTGCATTGTCAACACCTGGATGTTGCACTCAAAACACTCAAAATGGTGAGTGCACAGTGATGAACACTTACCACCCTCAATTGTCGCCATATTGGCTATGTAGTGGAAGGGCATAGGCTAACTTGAAATCATGGCGGCAGAGGAGCAACCCGCAGTGGTGGAAAATAGTGAATAAAACAAGAAAAATGTCAATATTGCGATTGTCATTTCTGGTGTGTAGAATAATAGTAATGGGTTTGGAGCAGCACTACACTGTCAAGATCCACACACTCTGAAACTAAGTGCACAGTGTACTTATTGAAGTGTACTGATGCAAGCCATTTGATACACAGCCCATGCTTTCGGGTTTTTTTCTCGGCAGGGGGGGGGAGTCATGACCACAACTCACATAGACTGAGAAGACATTCGGGGCGTGGGGGATGGAGCTGGTGGGGGAGATTCTCTTTGAGATGTGACCCAGGGTCACATGTTGCACCACAGCCGGGTGAGACAGGGTGATTGTTAGATTCCCCTCGTGACCCGAGAAGGCCCAGCAATGACCTGGGATCAGCTCAGACTTGCCCTGTGGGAGCATAGTTTGGCGGTAAACACATGACAGAGCAGCCGAGTGCGAGCATGCACGTTACCTCAATGACCACACTTGGTGTCACCGCCTGAGGGAACATGATCTGAAAGCCAAAGACAGACAAGGTTCCAGTTTTGGCCTTATAGGACTTGGAGGTGGCAGCACACACGACACTGGCTCCTGCACGCAAATAACACATTGAGGAAAGTCAGGGTTAGCGAGCGGGCCCACGGCATCCATGACACCCACCTGCTGACTTGAGTGCGAAGTTTGGAACACTGGCCCACGGAGGCGCCTTGTCGTCCTTCTGCTGCTCGTAGGCTTTCACACGTGCCAGCAGTTCGTTGTACTTTACGAAAGCTTCTTCTGACAGCTCGTTGCTGCGTCCAGAGAACTGGGAGGACGACAAGCTTGTTAGTGATGTCAGCAGTATAGTCAGTTGAACAGGAAGTGGGTCATACCAAGTATGAGGGGGCGAGGAAGCCTGTCATCTGGCGAATGGAGGACTCGCACACTGCAGACAGGAAGTGACAACACATGAGACAGTGGAGGTTGCAGGTAAGCATGTGGGGGCAGGGCCATACGTACAGAGCCACAGGACAGAGATCAAAATGGTGATCAAGTGTTTGCGTGCAAATCGCAGCATGCTGTCGACCCTGGAGGGGGCTCTGTCCGTCCTTGCAGGGCTTGCAGGGCTTGCAGGGCTTGCAGACAGCGGAATGTTGTACTTGACGTCGTCCACGGCTACTCTGCGATGGCGGAGAGTCCGGCTGCGAGTCCAGAGCTTCCTGTTCGGACAGGAAAAGACAAGGTGAGCGGCGTTGGCGTGATGGTGGCGTTGACGGACATGGTCAACACACACCTGCTTACCTGTATGGCGTCTCCTTGTACGAGATGACGGGTTGCCCGTCACTGGTGTAGTAGCCCGACGACTCCAAGCGGGAACTTTTTCTTAGCATGACTGTGGATGGACACCAGAGGGTGCAGTTATTAACTAGTACAAGCGTCTCTTCATGGTACTCAGGACCACCTCCTACCCTTGCAGCATGTGAATATTTCTTGACTGATTAAAAAGTGTATTTGAAATACTTGTTGACTCGTTAAATAGTGTATTTAAGAGTGTGGTGATAAGTATAAGTATGTGTGTATGTGATAAGAAGTCAAAAAAGAGCCCTATGTGCCATGTGTCAGGTGACCTGAACCCAAATCACAATCTGCTCAGGTACGTGTGACGTCAGCCAGGGCCCCGTCACGCCCCGCTGGCTAGTGTCACGTGGTCCAGCAGTAGCGACAAACCTTAATGGCGGCGCTGCTGTTCTCCTACATGGCGGACACACGTCATCGACTACGCCTCCACTTTTGTGACGTCACCTGCCGCCTACTGCTGTGTATGTTGTGTGCGGAACTTATTCTACGTCTAACCGTGAGAACTCATCCGGAACCTTCCCGGCGCCCCATCTGATCAAACTACAAAGACTGCTGACCAGCCAAACCTATCGCGTCATCAGAAGTTTGCGGCGCGTGGCGCGCCCTGTGACGTGTGACGTCATCACTTTGTCTCGCTGGAGTGATCCGGACTGGGGGGACCCCTACATCAACTTACGTGCTTGATCACTCCAAACTGCTGATGACACACTAAAGATCCGCCATTCTGTTTCCATGGCGACGAAGGAGGAAGCACAGCGTCGGTAATATTATTAAAAAAATAAAAATTATTAATGATAATTAATATCATAGACAGGAAGCCTGGCATTATACTTTATTGTGACAGTCATGGCTTTATATGGCAGCAACTACTGCATGTCATGGTTTTATTTTTATAGTTGCTGCCAGCTAGTGGTCGTTAATGTGAACATCTTACATTAGCTTACCTTATCTTTAGGCACGGTGGGGCGCTTGTTTTCAATCAAAATCAGAGTCAAGTTAACAAAAAAGGTTTTATTGTAATGTGGAGGCGGAGCTTGTCGTTAAACATGCTGAAGGAAAAATAAACAGGAAGTTCCTCAAGTGTTCCACATCTTGGTCAAAAGGACTTCTAGAACGTTCCTGTCTTTTTGTGCTTCTTTAAAAATCAACTCCACACTGTAGAGCCTTTTATTTGGAAAAACACAGTAACACGCAGTGCTCCTGCACGTCCGCTGTGATGTCCCACTCTTGTTGCTGTGGTGACAACTGACTGTGTTTCCTCCAGGAGCATGAAGGCACTTAATGTCACCTGGTTGCCGCGCCCACTGAAGACGGTGCCCTGTCGTGACATCATTGGTGGGTGGGATCTACGTGCAGCCATGACAGCACTGTTTGGGGGAGCGGGAAGGGCGGGCTCAAAGGAGTCTGAGGCCGTGGGGTCACCTTTGTCGGCCAATCAGAATCAAGCTCAACGTTATACCCAGCCACCATAAACAGGGTGAGCAGAGTGGGGCCAGCGACCTCAGGTCTGTGGGACAGAAGAGAGAGGATCATTGTCTTGAGCTTGATGATTTGAAGCTGGCAGAGTGAGCACTCACTGTTGGGTGGAGGATCTTTGCATTCACCCTCCTCTATGGTGACATCATCGATGGCAATGTCTCCCTCAATGCCTGCGCCACGCACGCCCTCCATCACCACCTAGTGCAGAGAACACAAGCAGGTGATCTTTTACCTCTAGTGACATCCAATTACAGTTCTTCCTGCTTGAATGTGGCTAACGTTGGTTAGCATACTGTAGCTTTTAGCATGTCAGCAGTGTGGATACAACGCTTATGATGTTGTTATGTGACCAGCTGATACTAGTCAGCTAGTTAGTGTGGCTGCACCTGGAAAGCTGCAGTGGGGCGGATGCTGATGGCGGCTCGTCGCCAACGGTCGCCTTGGTTCCCGCTTTGACTCCACACTGACGCGTCTGTCGCTGTCTGACCTTTCTGACGCAGGAGGACGTTGAGTGCTCCTTCCGTGGTAAACAGGAAGTAGTTGCTTCAGAGCATCCGATGCCAACAAAGCGTGCGCGGCAATGAGTGCAACCTCACCTATGTGCTTCCCGTACATGTGGTAGTAGAAGGCCAAGCAGTAGGTGGCGCCACTTCTGGAGCCCATGTTGAAAGAGGGTGACAGGAGGCGGGCCTTGTCGCCCTCCAGTCTCGGCCTGGATGTCTCGATGTACATGTAGAAGCCTGCCAGACGGCATCATGCGTTAACATTAACGGTTTGCGTGTTTTTCAGTTAATCTGAAAATTAAAGGCAAAATTAAGCCTGGGTTGCGTACATCTTCTGGTTAGCGTACAATATGGCAAGCGTCTTGTCGTGTTATTAATACACTGCATGAGTCCAACTGTGTTCTTAATGTATTTTTTTAATCATTTTTTATTGTGTTTTGTCTTTTGAGTTATTTATTGAATTTCACCTTCTTTAGAAAATGCTGGAACTTGCAACTGTTTTTGGCTCCATTTTGGGTTATTTTGCAGGCGTGATCAAATGAAAAGCAGAGGCTTGAGGTGAGAAAGAAACTACTGAATTCAAGAAATAACTCATAGCAAAACACAAAGGTGGTGTCCGTGTTGATTTTGCTGCCACACTGTGTCTTTATCAACACCCACTTTTTCAGTGAAGGTAAAAATAACCTTAAATGTTCATTTATCCCTTTCAGACATCCTTTACATGTATTTATTAGCATTTCAAATTGTTTTCTGCATGTAAAATTATAATTACAAAACTATAAAAACGGGGTTTGTGTCAACATTTTTGACTTTCTGGAATGGATTAATTGGATTGACATTATTTCATATGGGAAAAATGTATTTGGTTAGAGTCAGACGCTAACCAAGGTTCCACTGTGTTGGGTCATTTTTCATATTTATGACTCAGTTACTTCATTTAGTTTGCTCGCTAGGTTAGCATGCCAACACGTGCTTTGCCACCTGAGGGAGGCAGGAAGGGCGCTGGAGGTGTAGCTGTTGGTGGTGTACAGTAGAAACACACATATAATAAGTGGGGAGGTCAAAAGGTCCACTAAAAACAGGATTAGCAGAACAAAGAAAGCTTCCTGTTGATTGGTTGTTGAGCGAATCAAGCATGTGACATTGCGTGATCTTCCAGGAAGAGTAACAAACCAAATGGTGTGTGTGTGTGTGTGTGTGTGTGTGTGTGTGTGTGTGAGATTAAGGTCCTATTATCCTTCATGTCATCTGTGCCAGCTGACAACCACTTTAGTACACAACATCCTAACATTGCTTTTTCCACTTTCACTGTGTTACTTTCATTCCTGTGCAAGCATTTTTACCTTGCTTGGAGCCGCCGTGGTCAGCACTGGGTCCAGTGTTTGGTGTGTATTTGGTGTCACGTGACGCCGCACTGTGACGTGTCCAGTCAAAGTCGTCACTTTTGTCCTGAGAGAACAGACACAAGGCCTCTTCCTCGAAACCACACTGGAACTCCCCTGGACACACACGCACACACACATATTTTCATTTGTGAGAACTATCTCAAAGGAGTAATTAGATTACTAAGGAGGACTCACTGAGGTGTGGATTCACTGGGGCTGTCAGAGAGGAAGACAACACTTGTTAGACTCTCACCGCAGCGTACACACACAGTTTAAGTCTGCAGGCTGTCGTGTGTGTGACGTACGGCTATAGGCGATGATGCGCTCGGTGGCGTCGCCCTCACCGTAGCGGGTGATGGGCGTGAGGCGGACCAGGTAGGACTCGGGCTTGACCAGTTCAGTCAGGTTGTATGTCAGCAGCTCCCCCTTGTGGATGCTTCCCTCCATGGTGATCTCCTGCTCCCACCAGCGCGACTGTCCCACCTCACACACACACATGCACATCACACACAAGACTTTTGTACAAGCCCCACCCACTTCCTGAAGAAAGGGTGACGTGACCTGTGGAAAGCATGGAGGCACCTGTCTGATGCCCAGCCTGTAGGCCAGGATGCGATCCACCCCACTGGGCTCCATTTGAGTCCACTGCAGCTTGAAGCCGTAAGCCTGAGGCTGGTTCTGCCAAAGGGCCCCCTGCGTGTCGTAATACAGTTCTGGAGGGTACGCCTTCCCTGGAGTGTGTTTGTGGGGGGAGGTGGTCAAAGGTCAACCAGCAACCTCAGATAACAGACTAACAAAACACATTTTCTTTTTGTTCTCATGTCAAAAAATCTTGTGCTGACAACAAAGAAATGTAAAATTCAGAGGAAGACGGATTAGGAAGCATTTTTAAATGCTTTAATATAATGTAATAAGCATATTTGTAGGGGTGTCAAATTGAAGCATTAATTGTGATATTTAGTGTTAATTTTTAAAAGTCACATTAATCTTATTTTTAATCTCAAACTTTACTATTTCTGTATGTGAGTTCCCCTTTTATAAAATCTGTTTTTATACATTGGGATAGGCTCCAGCACACCCCGTGACCCTAGTTAGGATAAGCGGCATAGAAAATGGATGGATGGGTGGCTTCTTGTGCTTGAGTTGTTGGAGTGTAATACAATGGTCAGTCACATCCTGAAGTGGATATTGATTGGCTGTCATTGTGTTTGGGCTTGTTTAGCATAAGCTGGCAGGCTTGCATTGTAGTTGGGAGGGCAAGGTGAGTAGCAGAGAAAACTGGAGGAGCACGTGAGTTGTTGGTCCAATGAATGGGAAATGTATATTTCAAAAACACTCTTTTACGTAGCGTGACATGCCTTCTTTGTAGGAAGAACTTTGCTTACCACCGAAGCAGCTCAAATTTAGTCTACCATATCCACGCAAAGCACCCAGTCGCAAGTGTAGCCACAGATAACGTTAGCAGCGCAGACATTAGCAATTCAGCGAGCCATAGCAAAGCTCTTTGCCAAACTAAACTTGACGTGAACACCCCATGTATGAGCATGTCTGCGACCAATAGGCTGACTAATGTTCTTGCCAAGTGGATAGCGATGAACTGCAGGCCGATAAACTGACCGAACGTTTAAGACCACATCCTTTAAAAGCCAAAAATCTTGGCAAAAATGTGGATTCAATGGGCCTCATTCACGAACATCTTCTTAAAAGTCTTCTTAAGAACTGTACTTAAGAAGGCGCGGGTTGGAAACTGCGCCACATTCACGACACGTTCTTAAGTAGGGATAATTGTTCGCACCGATGTTCTTAGGTTGATGAATGCCAACTGCGATGCCCGTGCATGTGAGGCCTAATTTGCATAGGTCACCGCCTATTATTTCCTATATAAGGTCAAAAATGTGCTGTGTGCAACCGGCAGCTGGAGGCGGAGATGGCAACACGCAAGGGCAAGACTGAGGAGCAGCTGGACAACAAACGAAAGAAAAACTTCAATTCTACTGAAATAGAGGTGCTTTTACAAGGAGTGAGCGAACACAAGACCACCTTATTTTCACGTGTATCCACCGGTCATCAGGCCATCCAAAAAGAGTCGGCATGGAGCACCTTTGCAAGAAACATAAATGCCGTTTCCACGGAGAAACGCACCACCGCAGAGGTTAAAAAGAAGTGTTTTGACTTAAAATAGACTAAAAAAAAAAGATTAGACTGCACCGGGGGGATCTGGAGGAAACGGGAGGTGGGCCATCAATCAGAAACCAAACCATTTCGGAAACTCTAGAAAATATTTACACAATCATGATGGAAAAATAAAGTAAAAATACATAATTTGTGTGTGACAATTTATTTTTTCTGTGGTTACATTTGATAAGACGCTGCCTAATTAATACAGCAGCCCCGTGCTCTGGCTCAAGACGTGGCTGGGGGCGCATGTCGTTATCTGGGGGTGCTACGTGTGCAATAGGCACACCACGTTTCATTGCGATGTTATTCTGATGATCCTGCACACCTGCAAGAACAGAGAGGGAAGCCTGAAGCCTGAAGCGGGACATCAAATATTGGTGGCTTTCAGCAAATAAATCTAATGGTCCCTTTACATTCTCTCTCTGCGCAGCGCACGTCCAGCCAGCTACTTTTTTTTTTTTTGATGAATTGAGATTTGAATATATATTTATCCATGGAGTATATTTTAGTTGTTTTGATCATAAATAATTGTTGGGATATTTTATTTGCACTACATTTTTTGGGATCAGGTTGCAAAATCCATCACAAGGGCGATTGCGCATTGAAAGTGCAAGCTTTGCTTGTGCGTAAGAGTTCTCCTGAGCGTTCGTAGAATTTGTTCTTAGATCTAAGAACTGTGAGTTAAGAACACGTTTCGTGAATGCCAAAAATCTTCGTAAGAAGGCTTTAAGAACACATTTGTGCGTAAGAACGTTTCGTAAATGAGGCCCAATGTCATTTTCTGTCAGGTATTTATACTGTTATGATCTCTTGATGGCAAAGGCAAAAAAGTTTCTCTCTTTGAATGCAGTCGGATTGTTGAGCTGCACAAACAAGGCTTCTCGTAGCGTGCCATTGGTGCTGAGGTTGGACGCAGTGAGACAGTCATTTTAAACTTCTTAAAATATCCTGATGGACATGGAACAAAAAAGTCAAGTGGTAGACCACAAAAAATGTAATCAACCCTGAGCCGGAGGGTCTGTCAAGCTGTCAAGCTGTCAAGACATGGGATGATCCTTGGCCCAAATTAAGGTTGTTACTTGGGCCGAGTATAGTCCAATAACCATCAGACGCCATCTGCGAGAGAAGGGTTTTAAGAGCAACAGATATCTCCAAAGGCTTTGTCGCCTTCAACGCCACAAAACCTCCCGTTTGAAATTTGCACGAGCACCAAACATGAGACATTGAAAGGTGGAAGCAAGTTTTATCCTCTGAGGATTTTGTTCAGTTGTGTTGTCATTGACTAATATTTAACATTTGTTTGATGATCTGAAACATTGAAGCGTGACAAACAAAAAAAAAAATCAGGAAGGGGGCAAACACTTTTTGGCACCACTGTAAATAATCCTGTCCTGTCATTTATCTTTCTTTCAATAAAATACAGTAAAAATGGGCATATTCCAGACATAGTTACAAATGGTGATTAATCATGATTAATGATTAATGACAAGATTTTAACATGACTTTTTAGTAAAGTACAATAAAAAAATATTTTTTTAAAAAGACAATATATTGCAATCTACTAATTTAATTTCTATTATGTTACACTCTTCTGCACTCTGTGTTCACTCCATTCATGCTGCTGTTCTATAGAACAAACGTGCCAAGGTGCTGAAACCAATGCATGGAGTGAAGTCTCTTCCTGCCTGTGTGGAGGCGAGAGACAAGGAAAATAAACACACAAGCACATGACAATATACTGAGGCTGGCAAAATTATCGAGTTCATTTTCACTTGTTATGCGTCCAAGGCCTAGTGCCCACGTGACCTTTCCTTATTTGAATGACAAATCGGCAACCTTCTGTTTTCTGGACGACCTGCTCTACCTCCTGACGGCAGAATGTGAGCGCGAATGGTTGTTTGTCTTCCCTGCGACTGGCTGGCAACCATGGTTGGTGCAATAAATTGCTTACTCAAAAATGGTTTTGTCTCACTCCCATTTCTTCTTTTTGCATTTTGAAGCTCTACTTTGAACCTCCTTAAGATCGGACAGTGCAAATTGTAAATTCTTGTCTTAGGTGTATATAAGTGTTAACATCACACTGGAGTCTGGGGGATTCTCCGGATTAGCTCACTCGGCCATTGCCACCGTGGACATTCATTCTGCATCCTGACCTTCATCATCCTACATCATGACCTTCATCCTGCATCATGAGCTTCATTATCCTGCGCCCTGACTTTCATCATCCTGCCTTCTTGCTGCAGAGCTGATGCTTTAAACGTCTTCAGACATGCTGTGTGGTGTTAAGAAGCTTAACTATGGAAGTGTCATAGTGCTGACAGGCATGCTTTCATTTGGGGGTGGGTGCACGGGGCAATGGTGGTTTGGTGAGGTGTGATGTCGTTTCATTCTGCATGAAAGTGACAACTCAAGCAAGTTCACATCATCTGACCACGCTAATGTCATCACAAGGAACAGTCCTAAACAAAAGGCATGGTCAAGACGTAGTAGGCAGAGGAGTTACACACAGAAATTGGGTGACTCCGGTGACTCAGACTCAGGTGACTCACCTGTAACCAGGAAGGTGCAGCGCCCGGCTCCTGCCTCATTGCTGATGTCACATGTGTACTCGCCATAGCCTTCTCGGTTGAGAGCGCGCACATGATAGTGCGTGTCGTCCTGGTCGTCGTCAAACTGACCCACAGTCAAAAGGCGGGACCCCAGCTTCCACTCGTAGCGTAGTAGGCGGGCCGGGTGTGCACGGAGCAGCCGGCACGTCAGGCTAAAGGCCCGCCCCAGAGCCTGGCGGACTTCCGAGAAGGCAGGCTCCACCACGGGAGGAACTGCAACGCAAGACAACACGGGCGTCACGTGGGGTGGTGTGGCATTGTGTCTGCGTGTATGTGTGCGTTACCCACACTGCACCACCAGCTGGATGAGCGCCTGTCTGGGCTTGACGTTGAAGCCATTGTATTGGCTGGTCTGGCAGCAGTAAGTCCCACCCATCTCTCGTGTCACGTTGCCAAGCCTCAGCACGCCATCGTAGCTCTCTGTCTGGGTGGAGGCGTCGGCTGCGTAAGGTGTGGCCGCCGGGGTCTCCTCCAGGCGGGACCACAGGACGATCGGCTTGGGTTTGCCCGACACCAAACACTGCAGCTCCACCGTGTCGCCCTCCTGAGCGATGATGTGAGAGCGCCCCCTGGGGACGCTGAGCTCGGGAGGAACTGCAGCCGCGTAGAGGAAGTCATGAATCTTAACCAACGCCAACTAAATGAGATCATGCGACCTGCCCTCAAGCCCCTCCCTCACCTGTGGTGGAAGAGATGTTGACGTCGATGCTGATCTCAGGACTTCCTCCATCCCTTAGTGACGCCACGCACGTGTACGTGCCAAAGTCGGTGAACTTGAGGTCGATGATGTCAAGGTTGGTTACGCCCGGCGACACTTCGGCATCCGTGTGGGTAATGACCATCCGCTCGGAGCTCCTCAGTGGCCGCCCGTTCTTCAGCCAGCCAAACTGTAGCTCTTCAGGGGGAGTGGCCTCCACTTGGCAGCTGATCTTCACCTCACGCCCGATCTGAATGTTGTCATCGTTGTGATACGGGTCCGGCGTGATCCAGAAGCGTGCTTTGCGAAGACCTGGCGGGGAAAAGAAGCATGTGTTTTTAGACAACCTCCTGCTGTTACCCTATTAGCATTGACAAGCATAACTAGAGCATTTCCTTCACGAGGACGCTCCACCTGGTCACATGACCAACTCGTTTCAGCCTCTGACATCCCCACATCTCCTTCCACTGGCCAATGGTGCCACTACAACACTAGACTGCTGGCTAACAAACATGCTAATGTTCACTAAGCAGCACCTTAGCCGCACCTCTGACCAGAATGTTGGTAGACTTCCTGGCGGCATTTCCCACGTTGTTGGACGCCACGCAGCTGTAAGCGCCGCCATCCTCAACGGTGACGGTGGGAATGGTCAGTGTGCCGCCCTTCATCACGCTTCTCTTCGGGAGATCTTCTCCCCCGGGCCTCACCCAATGCAGCGTGGGAGGAGGCGTCCCGCTGGACGCTACACACACCAGCGTGACCGTCTCCCCCGGGTTCACCACCAGGGGGTCGTCCAGGAGGAGCTTAATGGAGGGAGGGGCTGGTGGAGAAAACAAACAAACCAGCAATGACCTTGTGCACGTTGGACAGACATCCACGTGCGCACCTGTCCTGTTGTTGAGACTAAAGTGTGCACTCTTGTCTGCAATGGCGCACACGTTCCTGACTGAGGCGATGCAAGTGTAGTTGGCATAGTCTTGAGGACGAAGATTCTTCAGCTTCAGGATCTTTGTCTCACCCTGAAACAAGCACACACACGCACACACACACACAAAATGTACTAACTGTTCATGTGTTGACAAAAACAACAACTCATTCTTTTTTAAAGATTACTTGTGTTCTGCAGTTGTTTTTTCTAAAGATATGGCAACAGGAAGAGTTCATCTGTGGTAATGTAGGGAGGCATGTGTTGCCATAATTACATCGCAAAAGGGTACAAAACAAATAATACATGGCCTGTGGTCCCTATAGTTTTTCTGTGAAGTCCCTGTTTCTAGCTCTTTTTACATGGGTTATGCTCCTCCATGAATCACCACCTTATCATGGTGGAGGGGTTTGAATGCCCGAGTAATCCGAGGAGCTATGTTGTCTTGGGGATATATGCCCCTGGTAGGGTCTCCCAAGGCAAACAGGTCCTACAGTAGGTGACGGACCAGACCAAAAGTGATTCAGAAGCCCCTATGAACAAACACAAGGAGGAGGGACCGTACCTCGCCCGGACGTGGGATGCCAGGGCCTCGCAGGCGAGCGCCTGATGGTCGGGCCTTCACCCGTGATGAAGTTCTACTGGGAGAAGTTGTACTCTGTCGTTCTACTGGGAGACTTCAACGCCCATGTGGGCAATGACAGCGTGACTTGGAGGGGGGGTGATTGGAAGTAACGGCCTCCCCAATCTCAACCCGAGCGTTCTGATGTTATTCGACTTCTATGCGAACCACAGTTTGTCCATAACAAACACCAAGTGCACTTGGCACCAGGACACCCTAGACCGCAGGTCTACGATTGACTTTAGTCGAATCATCAGACTTGCGTCCGCATGTTCTGGACACATGGGTGAAGAGAGGGGCTGAGTTGTTAACTGATCGCCACCTGGTGATGAGCTGGATTAGATGGCGGGGTAGGATGTCGGACAGACCTGGGAGACCCAAACATGCAGGGAGGGTGTGCTGGGAACGTCTGGCAGAGTCTCCTGTTCATCAAGTCTTCAAATCTCACCCCCGGCAGAGCTTCGCCTGCATCCCAGAGGAGGACGAGGATATCGAGCCCGAATGAGCCGTATTCCCTGCCTCCATTGCTGAGGAGGTGCCAGTGGAAGTTGGGAACAGTACCTGTGGATTTGCAGACCAGGGTGGTTGATGCCCCTTTTCAAGAAGGGTGACCGGAGGGTGTGTTCCAACTATAGGGGGATCACACTCCTCAGCCTCCCTGGGAAAGTCTATTTCAGGGTGCTGGAGAGAAGGGTACAGCTACAGCAGGTGCAATGTGGTTTTTGTCCTGGTCGCGGAACACTGGACCAGCTCTACACCCCTGCAAGGGTACTGGAGGGTATATGGGAGTTTGCCCAACCAGTCTACATGTGCTTTGTGGACTTGGAAAAGACAGTGCCCCTCGACAGTGTCCATTGCGGTGTCCTGTGGGGGCTGTTCCAGGAGTACGGGATTGGTGGCGTGCTACCAGGTTTGCCTAACGCTAGTCACCATAATAGTAGCAGAACATTTGAATCACCGTGAAACAGTGTTATTATGAGCTTTGGGCCAAATGGTTAGCATGCTGGCCACACAGCCAGGGGATTGGGAAGACCTGGGTTCGGGTGGTTGTTTATTTAGATCACACATACAAGCATAATAAAGATGTTGTTGTGACCTTCACAGTTTGGCGTGTCCGTGAATGCACCCTGAAAACGAGGAAGTGTTGTTCCCAGGACTAATAGGCGTGTTTGCGAGTTGGAGATGCATATATGGTGTTGGAATTGAACTGCTGTTGAGGTGTTCAGGTCAGAATAAAGTTATAGCTAGTTATAGCCTTTAGTTACATATACAGTAAGAGCGGCATACTCTACACTTTCCTCCATCTGCCGTCCTAACAAAACTACCAAATGGCAGCGCCTGTCGTTTTTGTTTTCCTATTTGTTCACGTAACTTTTTATCCTGTACCATCCCAATCATTAATAGTAAAGCTGACTCCAATCCGAAAAAATGTCAGGTTCTAGTGAGCGTGCTAACAGCTGAGGATGTGAGTGGCTGTGGTGAGGCGAAGGAGGCAGACCCACCCACCTGTGTGAAAAAGGGTTCGTAGATGTCCACGCCGGCGTCCACACCCTGCGATAGAACCTCTCGGCCTCGCCGCCATGTGTAGTGCACCGGGGGGTTGGAGGTGGCGACGCAGCGCAGGAAGACGGTCCTCTCAAAGTAGAAGAGCTCCTTGGCGTCGCCCACGCTCTGATGCACCGTGATCAGCGGGTCATCCAGAACTGACGGAGAGAAGTGACAGGGGAAATGAGAGCGCACCGCTACTCTGGCGTGCGCGGCCTGAAAACGCCTCCTGAAGGAGGCACGCTGCACTTGTGCTCCTCTCAGGTACCTCACGCTGCATTCGGACAACAAGTCCCGCTTTCTAGTGGAGGTGGAGGGGCTTTGTAAGTGTCATTGAAATGGCTTGAGCATAAAATAAATGAACATTTTGTTCCAATAGTTAAAAATATGTTTTGTCATAATGTTTAATGTTAATGCATAAGATGTGTTTCATCGTGTAACCGAGGTGTTACACAAGGGACATGTTTTATTTTGGCGATGCCACTATACCACTAGGTTTGTTTAAGAGGATGACAAGCTGTGAGATTTGCATTTACGCAGTCATGCAAAGAGACTTCGACTGAGCTATCAGCAGCAGCTGGACCAATTAGCTGTTTGTTTAGTGGGCACAAGATTGTAACATTTTTGTTCTGTGATGTGACTATGTGCCTAAAGTGTTTGTATTTTACGTCTTGTAGTTTTCACAGCGTTTGATAAGCCAAAGTCTTTAGGAGGCCTTAAAGCTGACATCCACTACAGTAAGGACATGTAGACACTTTGTGGACACAAAGACATGCAGAAAGTGTGTGTGTGTGTCCTCACAGTAGACGTCCACTCGTATGGATCGAATGGCTGGCGATCCCATTCCGTTGTCTGCCTTGCAGTAGTAGCGCCCTCCCTGGTGGCGATCAATGTTTTCAATCTTCAAAGTTTCGTTGTGTGGCGAAGACTCGCCTTGACGCTCTGAAGCGCCGCCTGCCGTTTTAGTCCAACGTACCTACAGGACAGGAAGTGATTATTTGGCATCAACGTTTACGATAACTTTGATTTCTGCTCGACCCCAAATCATCTCTCACACACTGTGTGTGTGTGGGATTAATTTTTAGGTTCAACATGACTGCAGACACAAATATGAAGGAAGGAAGCAGGAGAAAAAAAGACAACATTAATTGATTGATTGGTGTAATTTCAACCGTGACGTTTCATTCCTGATTGCACTAAAAGCCAGCTTTAGTCAACATCATGTCTGCTTTTATTCTGATAGAATGAGTAGGAAACACTTCAGGTCAAAGTGTGCTACCTGAGGGCGGGGGTGTCCAGTGACCAGACAAAGTACTTCCAGTGTTTCTCCTTCTCGGATGGTGTAAACACGCTCATTGTGTCGCTCCTCCTCCACGCTGCACGCCGGGCCGGAGTGCACGATGCGAACGGTGGGTGGCGCTGTGGAAGACAAACATTTACAAAAATAAAAGCTGCATGATTGTTTCCAGTGTTTGTGCAGTGATTTCTCTTGTAGCCACGGCAACGCAACACTTTTCGTGGAGGTAAAAATGTAACAAAAAAAACCTTTCAGGATCACCATGAATGAATGAATGAATGAAAGGTCAAAAGGCTTACAAAAACTTTACAGGAAACATCCAGGAAATGACTTTTGGGTCCATGAGACGAGATTTTAACAATCATTTTAAGAAAAGTACAATGGAAAAATATGACTGAACAAAAACAATGCAGGTGCTTTTTGAAATGTATATTGTCCCACAAATTGATGCTCAAACATATTGTCAACATTTTTTGTGACCAAATAAACCACTCTTATGACACTCTTATGACTAAAAAACAGCTCCCTGTTTTTCTCTTGTCTACTTGTCTTTGTCTATTTATGTCAGGGCTGTCTAGCTGTCCTTTGATAGTTATAATTTAAAAACAAAACAATGTTTTTATTAGTTATTAGTATCAACACTTTAGCTTTTTATAGTTGCATTATGCCTTTTTGCTCAATTTTGCCACTTTTGCTGGGTTTTTGTTTATTTTATTTTTACAGCTTTCAGACGTGCATTGCACGGCGTGACGAAGATGTAGCTCACTCCTGCACGCCTGCTCTGCCGATGCTTCACCTTTGTTGATGGCTTGTCTTTAATTACCAAATAAAAGTTATATGTGCACCTTTACTTGCTAAATATAGCAACCATGTCGCTAAATTGCCAACACAGATCTCTTCTCTGAATGAGGTGTGTTATGAAGCAGATGATTGAAAGCTGGCGCTTAACCAAATGTACTGAGTGTCAATAGAACTGCTCAGTGATTAAAAGGGCAGACAACGCTGAACATCTATGTGGGTAGATCTGACAAATCTTTAAGTAAAGTTGATCAAAGAATCAACTAGAGTTACTACAGCTTCTGCTTGGACATCAACAAGTAGAAAGCAGCTGTTTAACTCCGATGGAAAAAACAGCCACACACCACTAAGTTGACACTGTGAACACCAAGGTAGATTGGATTGTAAGGTGTGCCTAAAACACTTAATGTGCACTTCCAATAATGTCTTGCATACTGCCTCTTCCATATTACTGTATTATCATTCATAGTAGCCATGCCATAGTTGACAGTCTGATTGGCTTCTGGCTGCCCTGTTCTCACGATACAGCTTTTCTCCAAACGAGAAATCTCGTCACGTTTTAATCTTAACCCCTAACTAATAATAACAACAAAGAATAATTATATACAATAATAAATAATAATAATAATAATAACAATAATGCTGTGCATGAATCATCTGAAGAAGATGAGGATGAAGGTAAAAAAGAAAGCATGGGAGGGGCTTTGGGAGGATGTCCTACTTTTTCTTTTCTATTTTTAGATTTAGATTTTTTTTTGCTCTCCACTGACTGCTGATGTCATCAAATACACACAGACACACACACACGCACCACGCACACACATAGAGGTGTAAGGTGCCATTCGTGAAGTGTGTGTGTGTTGACAACAATCCGGTATATTAGAAACAGTGTAAGGTGAGATTAAGCCTGTGTGGTGCTTCCTGTGTGGCTGTGTTACATAAAGTGTGTCTGCTGCAGGCAGTCAGTCAGTGGGCCGGACTAAAATAACTGCTCACATCTGATTGGCTGGTAGCACCACACTCACGTGCATAAGTAATGAGGCCAACTGAATGATGAATGGAAACCACCTGACGACGGCGTGACCTCACACACACACACACACACACGATGATTTAAAAAGACCAAATCCACAGCGTCAACTGTCACTGTCCAATCACAGGACCTGAGGGCGGGGCCAGCTGACTGCCAACATCTGTGGTTGCTTAGCAACACATTATTTTAAAATCTTACTTCCTTGTACGTGCACAAGAAGGAGGAGTTGTATTTGTGTGATGAAGAACTCATCTGTGTCTCATCTTGTCCAGGTTGTCCATCAGTGGACATTGTAGCAATGTGAAGCACTACACTGTTAGCCTACAGGTAGAAGTGAGGACCAATCAGAGCAAACTTTACTGCTGGTGTGACAAAAAACGAGAAGCACTTGACTCACGCTGGCGTCGTTTCATCTGTTGATGCTGCAGGACCTTTCTCTGACTCACGTGTGTGTGTGTGTGTGTGTGTGTGTGTGTGTGGGTGTGTGTGTGAGATAAGGCTCCTTTTGATTTCCTCCAATGTTTCCTCATAAGGACATGAAGCTAATCAGCTAACCAGCAGAAAAGAGAATACAGGAAGCACAAGGTAAAAGTACTCTTTTGGAGGCGTGGCAACTGTGCATGCTGCTGAGTTGACTTCGCCCCCTCTCACTGAGAAGATGAACTCTTATGAATCTAATGAGTAGAGCATTAGCAATAACATGTATTACATGTAGAACATGTCGTCTTATTCTCTGACAGTCCAGGTGAGTATCTATAAGGTGTGTTAAGAAGCAGTTACAATGCCATCTACTGTACGGAGTTGGAACAACAAGCTACACTGACAGTCCCATTATAATGTGTTTCTGAGCAAGGGCCAACAGGTAGTGCCAAATCTATTGGAGGTCCAAATGTATTCGTGGCAGGCCGCCACAAATAAATTAATGTACGTTCACTCGTTCTTTAATTCAGTCCCACAGCTGACATGGGGGGAGGGTGGGGGCGGGCTGACCTTGATGTCAAGTCACATGCACACAAAGATCAAAGGTCACACGGTGGCGAGCAACATGATGATTGTGACCAGGATGTGATGATGGAAATGACAGTGAAGAGAATGCACTCACATGCACAGCAGTGGTACACGAGGCCATGAAGTGCACAGATGTTACTGCCTAATCCCACTAACACACGCGCACACACACGCACGCACACCGTGATGTAAGAGGCCATGTAATCCAGGTGGTCACGTGACTTGAAACAGGAAGTGATCCTCACAATGACCTCATAGAACGTTCCATGCTAGTCCTGTCCTGAGGGGCTGCCAACAATCACACAACGCTTCCAGGTGTGATATGACAGGTGACCTTGACAAGTGTTCTGCTGGAATGTGCACCTGACAGGAAGTGTGCCCGCACCACACAGGTCATGTGACCTGACCGCCATGTTGGAGGCTTTCCCCTGCGCGAGGTGCATGTGCGCGCGCGTCTACCTGTTGTTCCCGTCACGCACACAACGCACACACACGCAACTGCCAATCACGACAAGGTCACACAACACAACGTGCTTACCGTACACGCCCTGACCGTGCACGCCGTGCACGAAGCCGCTCACGAGCCACACGAGCGCCAGCAGCGGGCCCATCTTCACATCCTCCCCCCGGAACCAGCTCATCTGTCCGGACTCCCTCCGCGTGCACGGTCCGGCCCAATGACGGAGTCTCAGGCAAACATCCGAGCGTGTTCCCGCCAGCAGCCCCCCCACACGGCGGTCAGGCGCTTTTGCTCATCCCGCAGCTCGGCTGGGCTGGGGTGGGGGGGCGTAGGGGGACAGAGGCGGTGCTTTAAGCGGTTCTCCTTGATGCTGACATTGGACTTCACGTCAAGAACCGCCGCTCAGAAACTCGAACGTCCCTACTGACCCTACACCGCGTCCTCCGAGGCCGGTGGGCTCCGTGTCACGAGCTCCGAGTCCGGTCCATGCTAGCCTAAACAGGCGGTGCCGGTTCCGGTCCAGCTGTCAGCGGCTCGTCGTCAGGCCGGTGATGGACGAAGACAGTCGGCCTGAAGATGAAGATGTACCAGCAGTCCGCTGGATGGTACCGGTGAGACGTCAGTGACAGAACAAAGTTCAACGCAGTGGGCAGCGACTGTACTTCCGGTGTAGACTTTCAAAATAAACCGACGCAACAGCGTTTTCATCAAATAATGACTAAAAGCTACTTTACTTTAAATATCTACTTTGATCATTTAAGCTTCCTTGTAGTTGTTTTATGGATGGTGGCATGAAAATTAAATACCATATATATATACAGTATATTTATATGATATATTTATATTCATTGCACAAATTTAACCAATACTTAAACTAAGTTTTAATGAAGGAACTTTATTCTCTTAGTAAGCACATGCGCGCACGCACACCCACACCCACACCCACAGGAGATTTTTATATATATCACACACACGCACACATACGCAGTATACTGTATATGGTGATGAAGTCTCTATGCTGCCACCTGATGGACTGTACTGTTTCCATGGTAACGCTGAGTGAGGAGAGAATCGTCAATTCATTTGTGTGTGAGGGGGAACCTTGCAGCATCCTCCCACAGGAAGTGTCTTGTCAAATATAAGCTGAAGCGGGAGGAGTCAAGGTCAAAGATGTCGATGACGTCATAGACATTTTTGGTCTCGATGATGTTCTCATGTGGAGCATGTTGTTGCGCCCCCTGTAGGGCAAAACAAACTTTGCTCAAGAAATGAAGTGATGAATCATCATTAATAGAAATACATGAACGTGCTTTTGGTCTCACTGGTGAGTAGGCAGAGACAAATGCAGGAAAAAAATTCAAATGTTTGTACAAAAGTGGTCACATGACAATATAAGCTCACATAGTTATTTATTGTGATTTGTTTCACATTAATAAGCACACAGATAACACGCTAACAGTGACATCACATTTGAGGCGTTGGAGGTTCTAAGCGGCGTAGGGAAACTTGAGGAGCACAGCCTCTCTGGCACCCAGGTGCAGCCTAGCCGGGTTCATGGTGGTATCCACTGACACGTTTGTGGCAAGGACCACATCGGCCTGCGGGGGCAGGGCCTCATGGATCAATTCTAGCTTCGCCTCCTGGTCGGCCCAGTTGACGGCAGCCAAGTAACGTGTGCTCTGATCCCAGATGCGCATGTATGCCAGCGAGGAGGATGAGTTGAAGAGCGGCACAAAGTCTCCAAACAGCAGGGAGCGCTCTTTCCCACGCAGCTCACTCAGACTATGGAAGAAACTGCGACATGACATGCGGCGCTCACGCTCCTCCTGCGGGACATTACCATCATCACCATCATCACATCATCATCACCACCATCGCCATCATCATTTACCTGCAGGGTCCCGTTAAGCTCCTCCTCTGAGTCCCAAAGCATTTTGGGAAACTTTGTGTCCTTAAAAAAAGACAGAGGTCACATGTGGTCTGCTGTGTAGCTATGCTAAGGTAACTGCAAAATTAGGAGGCACCCTCTTGTGGTCACTCTCAGAACAACACTGCCAGGCGTCCTCACCTCATCCATTAGGCCAATCTCATCTCCATAGTTGAGCACAGGTGTCCCGGGCAGCGTGAACAGGAACAGCTGGTAAAGCCGGACCAGCGCCGGGCCACTCAACGAGGCCAGGTGACCGTCGTCCCGCCCCCCCACATTCCACGCCAACTGGCTCTGATCGTGGGCTGAGTATAAGTGCCAAATGGACTGAGCGTACTCGGGAAGGTCTGCGGGCAGGAGGACATTGGAAGTCAGGAGGTCCACCCCGGTGGAGGACAAGAGGTCGGAGACGTCACGGGCTGAGCGGTTTTCTGTGACGCCCATCAGAACTCTGCAGGAAGGGAGAAAGCTGCTGTTGTTGTTTCAACCTTTAAAATAAAGCCTCATGACATATAAATGGCCTGACCTCTTGGCGGGACGCTCGTTTGTCCCGTTCTGGACGATGGCCCGGATGTCGGCCCACAGGGATGGAACCATGGCGGCCACGTGCTCCACCTCAGACAGCTGCACGCCGTCCACGCCTTGGTTGAACCAGAAGACCAATGCAGACTGAACACACACACACACACACAAACACAGTCAGTTGCTGTGGCGCCCCCTGCTGGCTACTCCACTCACCTTCAGCTTCTCAGCAACCACCGTCACGCTGACTTTGGAGAACCAGGCACCGGTGGAACCGCGGTAGTTAGGTGTGAGGTCCAAAACCACCATCATGCCTGCAAGCGCCAGGACATCGTCACTGCCCGTGCACGTGTCCCTGTGCACATGTGTCCCTGTGCACGTGTGTGTGCATTACCCTTCCTGTGAGTGGTGTGCAGCAAGTCTTTAAATTGCTCCAAGCTGCCGGTGTCGGGTGAAACCTCCTCAAAGCTCAGATTCATGGCGTCGTCCGGCGGCGCCACATGGATGGGTCCGATCACGAGACCTTTGACCTTGAGCTTGGACAGGGCATCCACCTTGTGCTGCACACCTGGTAGACATCAAAGGGCTAGCACCGACTCATTCTGTGGGTCCTCCCCGTCAGGCGGACTCACCTTTGAGATTTCCAGCGTCCGTGAAGGACTGGACGCGTCCGATCTGGTAGAGCGGTCCCTGGTTCCACCAGTAGGTGGCAGGCAGGTCCCTGCAGCGTGGCGCCTGCAGGATGATGACCACGGCGCCGCTCAGCATGCCCAACCAGCCGAGCCAGAATAGAACCAGCAGCGCCCAGCGCGTGCGCACCCACCTGTGAGTAAAGACCAATAATAATTGACCTGTTAAGTCAGACTGATCTTCCCTGATTGGCTTGTGCACAATGCATTTTTTCCATTCTTGCGCACAGACACGTGATCACCTCGAGACGCTGCTGTCGTAGCCAGTAACATCCAGTAGAGGGCAGTATTAAAAGCTCATTAAAACAATTAATGTATTTATGCTTATTTTTAACGCAGGCAATCAATCAAGTATTGATCTGCTTCTCCTCACCCGGGTGTTCCCGCCACTCGTAGCAGCTCCTCCTTGTTGAGACCAGTGAACTTCTCCTCCTCCTCCTCCATCTTCACCTTCACGAAGCCGTTCTTCTCGCCCTCGGCCGCCTGAGCAGCATCTCCTGCTCCGGTCATGGGCTGTTTCTCCTGGTCCTGGTCCAGAACCACCTCGCTCACATCGGCCTCCGTCGCATCAGCATCCGCAGCCGGACACTGAGGTTCGGCCTGGCTGGTCGGAACTTCTTGGTTCGCCGCGGGCTGCAACTCCATGTCAGCCTGGGCTTGATTCTGGTCCTGGTTCTGGTCCATGTTGGCGCAGTGTAAATTAGAGAGCTGGTCAATGAAAGAAAGATCACACAATGGTGCTGCTCAGCAGACGATGATGAAGTAGAAGAAGATGATGATGATGTCACCGATGCTGCGTTCAGGACGATCGGGAACAATCATTAACCGTTTAATCAGGCAAACATGAACTTGATTTCATATTGCTTTTGTTTTTACTTGGAAAAAACGAAAATTTTGGTCCCACTTTCAGGAACTAATTGAATTTCAGTAGTATAATAGTACACTTACTTTATACAAGTTATACAGTGATACTGCAAACAGACTCTCATATTTCCGTGTTGCAGTGAAGGTATCATTTTTCGGCCGCACTCACACTGTCTCAAATGAATCCCCGCACATTCGCGATTCAGCGTACAAGCAATATCTCACAGTTTAGATAACAAATATTCCTTTCATTTTTTCTTTGAAAATAGTCTTTTTTCTGCAGAAAGCACATCTTATTCATTATAAGTGGGTGATAATTAATAAATATGTGATAATACATCAAAATGTACAGCATACATGTAACACTGTTTTAAAAAGCCCACAATTTTTACGTTTATGTCTTCACTGCTGAACTTTTTCCTCAAACATTGAGATTTTGCACTTTGTTCAGCCATCCTTGAATGCACAGCAGGTGCTGTGAGACGCAAAAATTAAACTTGTACACCCTGACGCCGATTCCCACAAAGGACCCAGCGTACATGGTCTACGAAGGCCAGACACATCCTCCTCAAGGCACGAACAGCCTTCCAGCCTTCCAGCCTTCACGTGATCTCATACTTACCCTGACATCATAAAGGGAAGACATCGGCCATTCAGGGCCGCAGAAGGAGAGCAAAATATAGAACGAAAGTGAGGGAGAACAAATTAAATGTGACATTACAGACAATTTTTTTTTTATGTTAAGTTTTACAAGAGACAGAGAAATACTTTTTTCATCTGGAGAGTTATCTCCAACTCACAGGTAAAAATGATATATTAAATAGTAATATTAACTGGTCATTTATTTTACTTTATTCTTTGGCTACTTAGTTTATTTGTATAGCACTCTGGTCAACGACAAATTAATTTGGAAAAGTGTTTATATATAGATTTCAGCATTTATGGACCATTTGAAAACCTAAAATACTTGCATAGTATTTATAGTTTTAATATATTTATTATTTTATTACATATGTAAATATGTATGATTTAACTTTAGGTCATAAAACAAGTAACCTGCACAGAAGGCAGGTTAGATAATGAGCCCTGAGGTGACAAGGTTTGGAGACCATCAGTGATGTTCCATGGTGGTACCACATTTCTGTCTGTCCTGGAGGCCCACCATGATCATGATTATCTTTAGCTGTTTAAAGCTATCCTATTCTATTTGTGTTCTTTACAAAGTTTATGGTGGACATCTTCTGTGCTTACATGATTCCGAAAGATTAGTTTCTTTCCCTTTCGTTTAAAATGGTTAGTGAATGACTTGTCAGCAGAACCTGTCTCTAGTTTGTTTGGGTCCTAAGCAAGATGCTGTTTTGGGGGCCCCTACATTGTCAATCTACAATGAAAAGATTCCTAACCTTTAGATGGTCCAATAAGACGCCACAATCGATTCCACTTTAGGAGCAAAACAGGCTACAGTTCCAAAGAAACATCTCAAGTTGAGCCATGGAGACAAGTAAAACTGATTTTAAAAAACATAATAGAAGGAAAACAAATATCCTTTACACGTATAAAACACATTTAGAGAGTTTATAAAAATATTAACTTTTAAAGAAGGCAAGAAACTGAGATCTATTTTAAAGTGCAACAATGAAAACAAAACAACACACAAATCAAGAGTTGGATTGCATGGTGAGCACAATAAATTTGCACGTTGTCAGGTCTTCACTAACACTGAAAATACTCCTTGCGTCTCACGCCCCCCCCGACAGTTCACCGCGCCCCTCCGCTTTGAGAAGCACTGACTAAAGGACTTGCTTCAGCCCTCCACCCCTTCCTGCACCCACCACGCCTCAAATGCAAACCTACTGACCGTCCCTAGGACCAAGCAACAAACCTGGGGGGACAGAGCCTTCATTGTTGCCGGCCTCTCCCTTTGGAACTCACTTCTGCCACACATCCGTGACACTGCTGACCTTACCATCTTCAAGAATAACTTAAAAACACACCTGTTCCTCACCACTTTTAACTTATAACTCTTCTTCTACAATTTTTTATCTTCCGTTTTGAATGCACTTTTTAACTGCATTTCTTCTGAATTCTATGCTTTTTTGGTGTTTATTTTCTACTGTTATTTGGTATTTTGTACACTTGTATTTGCTTGCTTTTATCTTGTCTTGAAAACTCAACTTTATTGATAGCAATAGTTCAAACGCTATAGGAAATAGTCAAACGCATTCAAATAGTAGGACATAATGGCTGATAGTCATTCAACAAAATCACTTACTTAAAACTCATGACAGCATGGCATTGAGCCCACAAGGGTGACCAGACATTGCCAGCTTGCTCGGTCTTGGCAGCGAGCAGGGCCCTCCTCCAGTGACAGGTCAATCTGCTGGAGGAGAATGGTAGGACCACCAGGGATTGGGTCGGCCACGAGGATGTCTCCAGCCGGCTGTTGACAGGTCAAACTCCATAATGACTTGGACAGGGTGGTCAGTGGGACAGCGGAGGAAATGTCCTAGTTAGCAAACCCGGCACTGGACAAGGACAAAGACACATGTTGAGCTGCTTTGTTCTTTGGTGGAGCTCCTCACTGGAGACGTGGTCATACCACTGCACACCCTCAATGTTTCTGAGGGTGTGGGACTCAAAGCCATGGATCCAGGAATGGGTGGTCGTGCAGAGTGGTCAGGTCTCTGCCCCATAAAGGAGCACTGGCAGGACAGCAGCGTTGTAGACCCATTGCTTGGTGCAACATGAGATGTCATGCCGCCCCCATAGTGGTCTCCACAGGCTTTTCAGGACACCAGCAGCCAGTCCTCGCCGTCTGTTTACCTCAGGCAGTAAGCCTCTGGTGACCTTTGAGCCCAGGTAAACAAATGAGAGAAACTCAGCAGGCTTGCAGCCAAAGACGATGGTGGATGCATTGGGACCATCACCAACATGCATTAACTTAGTTTTGAACAAATTGACATGTGATCCCAGCTTCATTGCCCCCTCATTGAACACATGACAGGCTCCCTCCAGCTCAACGTATGAGCAGCAGAACAGGGTGGTGTCGTCGGCCTAGTCCAGGTCGGTTAGGTGTTAGGTGTATGTCATGCTTCTCATGTGTCCTATTTTCATCAGACACTCATTCCATACTGCAAAGTCAGCGTTGTCTCGTCCACGCTATAAAAGCCAAAGTGAGTCCATCCTTTTGATTTTAACTACACCGGCCAAGTCTGCTGTTATTCGCGGTGTATTAATTTTTCTTATTCTTCTTTAATGATTTCTTCTTCTGTGGTTTGGAGCCAATTTTCTGCCATTCTGGTGAGGAGCTACTCCTAGATGACATGTAAAATGGTGACTCAGCTCACTGAGAAGGAATGGCAATGGAAGTTTATAGCGGCTACATTTTAAAAAGCGATACAAGGCGAGAGCGTATTGATAATCCTTAATATCGCAATAGTTTGAGATAAAGATGATTTGTCACACCCCTAATTGGGACTGATGCCGGCTCCCAGCATGCATTGTGGTACATCGTTTGTAAAAAGCTGCTGAAGTTATGTGTTTAGAGTTAACAAAGTTGTTTAAAATTCTCCATAGTAGTAATTGCCCTATGTGTGTTTACTTACCCGTTGCGTGTTGTGCTGTCATTTTGTGTTAGCACTGCGATTGTAGGCCGCGTTCTGTCTAGTGTCTCCCCCACGTCTCCATGTGATAACACCAACGTTAGTTCAGTGTTCGTGTTTGTAAACTGAACTTGCCCGGATGTCACGGGCTGCAGTTACACTACTCTTTGATGTCAAGTCGTGGACTGCAAATGGCTTGTGAGTGCGAGACCCCTTCTCAAAAGACAGAAGCAAGATTGATTCAAACATTCATAAGTTGACACAGATTTTCTCAATAAAAGATGCACATGATGTACACAAATATAAACGACTTCATCTTGTTCAATTGATGCACATAATTTGAAGTGTTATGTCTTTATGTTAGTTAAAGTCAACCTCTCCACATCTAAGAAAGATGTAATGCTTTACTTTCATAGGCTCCGCACATCAAGCTTGCACAAATAAATCAATACTTAATAATTATAAATCAATCTTTACTAATACATCGATACTTACCAATCAATCAATACCTACAGTACGCTTCTCCTCACTTTGCACTGCAATGTTGACATTTTGACATATGAAGGGTGAGGAAGGCTGGCGTAAATGCACACTTCCATCCAATACAGAAGGACGACACTTATCGGCCACATCTGGAGGCGCCTTCGCGCACTTTCCAATTTGGACAGCCGTCACCCTGCGCAATGATGTCAACAGTCCACAAATGTGCAATGGAAAAACTGCAGACCCTCAATTTAAACACAGCTAATATACACTGAGAAGAGAGGTGAAAGGTCAGGGTTGATTGCAATGAAACATGCCTCTCAGCACAAAACAAAGCTGAAATGATTTATAAAAAATGTAACTTTTATTTCACATGAAGGGGGGGGGGGGGGGGGGGTGTCAAGACGTGACACTGTCACTCATCAGGCTGCTGTGGACTTCCACTGGAGAAGCTGACTGGCCAACGTCTCCACTTCCACCATCAGAACGAACAGCTGGGCGAGAGAGGTGTTCTGGCCCAGAGAGAGAGAGAGAGAGAGAGATTCACCTATTTTTAGACTTTTTGAAAGAGGTCACCATGGTGACCGTGGCAGCAGCTTACGCTAGTGTTAGCATTACTCAGGTGAGGTCATGTGACTCACCAGCTGAGCCATGTCGTCTGTGACAGTGGGACGTCTCCTGACAGCACTTATCTTCTCGTCCAACCTCTCCACAAGGTCCAGCAGCATGTTGACCACATCCACCAGGTACCTGCAAAGCACAGAGGATGTGACCTTCTGTCTTTCCCAGACAAATTTTTGCCTGAATGCCAAAGCTAATGGTGCTACCTGGCTAGCTGCAACAAGTCCACACGGAGACAGACAGTACCTGTGGAGGTGTGCCCGGACTGGCAGGTTGGTGCGGCCCAGAGGTCTCATGAGTCGCTGCTTCAGACGGTTCTGATCCTTTAGGACGTCCAGGAGGTGGGCACAAAACGTCTGCAATGTGTGGAACCTTGCAGCTGTTGGACAAATTCTTTTAGTCTATAAGAAATGTCCCAAATCTATCAACAAATGTGTGCACACGCTCTTCACCAAGGCAGGTTGGATGTGTGACATCGACGCTTATCTTCTCCACCTTCAGCAGCTCTACCTCCACCTGCAGCTGAGGAAGTAACAGTCATGATATCATCACACATTCAGGCCACTTTATCTCATTGATGCTGTTGCTTACCTGGTCCAGTTCTTTCTCCATTCTCATTCGCTGCTCAGCTTCATGCAGTTGAGAGGAGAAGATGGAGCCATGCTGTGAGTAAGCAGAGTCTAGCGCCTCCTGAAAGCCACAGTGTTTGTTGATTTAGAAACGTATGATAGAGATATTGTTGTTGGAGATCTTTACAGTGACAAACCTGAGACACAGCACCACTGGACACACATTTGGACACCAGACTGGCTGATGGCGTCATCGTGAAAGGAGACACGCCCCACTGAGGCATCTGTGTGTACATCAAGGCCAGTTGAAGTCGTATTACTAAAACAAGCTAAAAGTCTAACAAGAACTACAATTATTGCTGATTACAGCTCAATCATGATACAAGCAGCTGGGGCACAAACAAAAGTGTCAGGTCACACAATCATGTGGTTATCAAGTGTAACGCTAGAGAAATCATTGTATTATGAAACCTGTATAAGCATTGCAATGTACATTCTACACGGACAATATAAATACCAGATAATAATTCCATGTGTCGACACTGAAAGTTATCACCCGCTTTAACAGAGCTAGATAACGAGCGCATTGAATTAATACATACACAAAAAGCACATACCGTTAATAGCCTGACGAGTTATGTGTTTGGAACATTCCCTCAAACCTCCCCGCCAAACAGTATTTCTCTTCTTCTTCTTCTTCTTCTTCTTCTATTGGCGAACTACAACCATATCTTAGCCACTTACTGTATTATGAAATATCACGCCTCTTTGCAGAGTTACAGTCTACAAATTAAACCAGTTTTGAAGAAAAAAACAAAATAAAGCCCCCAATGCCCGGCTCTGATTCCCTCCCCAGCCTAAATCTTCTTATATACTCCTTTCCTAACTGTCGCAAGTTTCTTCTTCTTCTTCTTTTAGTTTAATGGCGGGTTGCAACCATGACTTTAAAAGGTGCATACCGCCACCTACTGTACCAGAGTATGTAACATGGGCAGTATCTCACAGTATCTTACTTTATGCTAATTTAGATAATGAGGAGACTACTTATACTACTACTACTACTAATCCTAATAATAATACTTATAATAAAACATTCTAATAATTATCTATATTCTATTATATAATCCTGTGTGCCAGACAGTTTTTTTTCCTTTTTCTTCTTATATGTGTTTAAGCAGGATCAAATGTTCCACAGCGCCCCCAAAGGCCAGACTGAAACGACGTAATCTACAATCAAATAAACCTCCCTCAAAAGTACAGCACTCACTTTGGTTTGCCAAACGCCATCTAAGTCTTTTAACAACAGTGTTTCGTCTTTATTAAATTGCAAGTTGGAACAAATGATTGTTTTGTTGCATCATCTCACCGGGAATCATAAAATTGGGGGAAAATACTTCCGGTTTCTGGCTCAAACGCTTAAGGTGGAGCCAGTATAGCGAGTGTGTTTGTGTGTATACGTGTGTAAATGTATGAATACTGTATATCCCAGCCAACACGCACGGCATACGCACTGGAAAACTCAAATGTCTCGTGTGAGCATCCGGGTTACTTTTGGTGACATCCGAAGGGGAAGCGATTCTTTTTGGCAAAACGGATCCACCTTAACGACAGACAGACACAAGCTAAACACGTCGCGGTATCCGTAGTCAGCATGGATTTCCCTGAAGCTAAAGCACAACTTCTGCTGCTGATAAAAAGAGTCCAACCTTCACAACGCCCTAAACTCATTGACTGGATCAGAACCTCCGGTGCGTGGACATTTTTTAAGCCTTAAGGCTGTGTCTTAAATAGAATACTTGCGTCAGTACACTTTAATAAGTAGACTGTGTATTATCATTCCATAGTTCCTGACAGTGTGTAGATTTTCCGATTAATCCATCCGGAAAGCCAAAAAAAGCACAAGTAAAAAAAAAAATGTTTTACTATGATAGTTTTACTTGCAGAAAACAATTAAAAATGCATACAAGTGCATATAAATGACGAATGATAGGGATAAATGAGCATTTAAGGTTCTTTTACCTTCACTGAAGACGTGATTTTTGCCAAAGATGTGGCAGCGAGATCAATACGGACACCACCTTTGTATTTTGTACATTGTAATTGTAAGTAACCCAAAATTGAGCCAAAGAAAGTTCTAAGTCTAAGCATTTAATAAAGAAGGCAAGAAACACTATTGAATTCAAGAAATAACTCACGGCAAAACACGAAGGTGGTGTCCGTGTTGATCTGTCTGCCACATCCTGTCTTTTTTATGAAGGTAAAAGTAACCTTAAATGCATGTAAAACTATAATTGAAAAAGTATAAAAACCTGTTTTGTGTTAATTTGTGACGCAACTGTTTTAGTTTGCAAAGAACTACATAGCCAACTGCTGGTGACATCATAGACAGGAGACGGTGCTGACTTTTCATGTAAAAAATACATTAAGAACACAGTTCTTAATTACCAAGAGTACCAATTGAGACACAGCCTTATTTTGACAACATTGCCCTCAAACTGTATGTGTGTGTGTGTGTGTGTGTGTATATTTTTGTGCGTGCAGATGAGCTCGGCGATGCACTGGTGGACAACAACAAGGTCATCTTGCGGAGCATCGCTGATGACCTGAGGGCCAGCCTGCCTCAGGACGCCATGTTGGCATCTGAGACAAACGTTCAGAAAAAGGTTCTACGCACATTGTAGCAAAGACACAATACGTATGAAATGCTATACACACGCAAAATTAATGTTATTATTAAACTTACAAATAGCAGATGACACACACACACATGCTGTGTCTCAGTTGGTGCACTAGCGTACTTAGTCTTTCAAGTGCATAAGTGCGCTCACACTGAGAAGTACAGCGAGTACACTGTCAGTTGCTGGATATTGCACTTAAAATGGTGAGTGTGCAGTGATGGGCACTTGCCCACCTCAATAGTCACCATCTTGGTTATGTAGTGCGTGTAGCGATGGAAATTAGTGAACACAAGCAGGTAAATTGCCGGGAAGTGTACAATGACAGTAATGGATTTGGGACAGTGCTGCACTCTCAAAATTCACACACGCTGTATACTTATTGAAGTGCGCTGACACAAGTATTCCATTTGAGACACACACAGTGACAGCGGCAGTACGACACATCCAAGATGGCGGCGTGTGTTTCAGATGCAGCAGCGGTCGCATCCGACAGTCCACGTGGATGCCTTCCTCTACGATGACGAGCACGTGGATGCTCTGTGTGAGGCGGGAACCATGAGTCGCTGCTACTGTCTCAAGTGTGGATCAAGAAGGACTGCACCTCTAGGTGGGTGCCTGTCATCGGCATCATCGATGAGTCGTGTACTCAAAGTTTGATGCTCAGGACTTTGGGGTAGTGATGGAAATTTTGGCTCTTTTTTGGAGAGCCGATCGTTTTCGCTCGGCTCACTAAAAAGATCTGATTTTTTTGTAGTCTTGAATTAATTTATTACCAAATTCTGTGTATTGTGTAAAATGAATTACTAATGTAAAAATACATGATATCAAGTGTTTATTATTGGAATTAATTTATTTAAACCTCAATGAGCAGCTGCAAAAATATAATGTTATATTATAAAATACAAAGAACTATCTATAGACAAATTAGGTCAAAAAAGGTCAAATCTCTTCATGCAAATTTCTCACAAATGTCTCTAAGAGCACCACAGCGTGTTTAATCCCGCCCCTCCCCCGCTCAGTGTGGGCACAGAGACGGCGCCACACATCTTGACCGATGACATTCACGTTTAACAGGAAAAAAAGACAAGGAAAAAAACTAATCAGCTCCCAACGACGCGAACCGGCTCCTGTCGTTCATTTCAAAGAGCCGTCTCTTAGAGACGATTCGTTCACGACGACGCATCTCTACTTTGGTGACCAAACAAACACGCTAGTGTCATCCTGCATCATGGCCGTGTCTCCTGTGTGTCCACAGAGTTTGTGTCCCACTCGTTCTCCATGTCCGAGCTCTTCTTCTTGTTCCACAATATTCTGCCGGATCTGAGTGGCCGAATGTTGGTGGATGTCGGATCACGTCTGGGTGCGGTGCTGTACGGGGTCAGAGGACACTGCAGGGTCGCAAATAGTGGCTTTGAATTACTGGTGTGTTACCTGTGTGTGTGTGTGTGTGTGTGTGTGTGTGTGTGTGTGTGTGTGTGTGTGTGTGTGTTTTCAGGGCTATGTTTACAGCTCAGCGTCCAGATTGGTCGGCGTGGAGCTCAGCGAGGAGTTTGTTCGCCTTCAGAACCAAATAGTACACAAGTACAGAATGAGCGACAGAGTCCAGGTTGGTCCACCTGACAGTCATCCACCATGTTTGACCACAAGATGGCAGCACGTTGGCTGCGTTTCAAATGGAATAGTCAGTGATGTGCCATACCACTGATTTCCTTTCCGAGCCGATACTGAGTAAAATTCGGACCAGTATCGGCGATACCGATCTGATACAGATACTTTGTGCAAATACACCTAATGTGGCTGGTAAATTTGAATAAAAAGTAGTGTATTTCAAATCATAGCATAGCTTGTAGCATAAATAATACATCAGTTATTTATTTTAAACGGAAGTACATTGAAGTATTACAGTAGAGCCGAGTTAATATACAACAACAGAAAAAACAAACTAGTGTTTTAAACAATAAAAAGTATAACTAAAATAATAAAACAATTTAAATGAATTATTAATCATCAAGACCTACTATAAGTTTGAAAATTAATTCCGAATTCACATGTGGCTTTCTTTACGAATGACCATCGTTTCAACAGACTGAGACTGACTGAGCAGTGTGCTACTGTGCTTGCGCATTACGCACTTACCCAGGCGGAAGAAAAAGTAGTTCCCACCAATCATCATTTAGACAAGATCTCAATAATTGTGTTACTTTCCCCTGTGTTCCTGTTAATAATATACATGACCTCAAATAACTGAAGTGTCAAAGTACCGCCATTATTTCATGATAGCCCCTGCTCTGCCATGCAATGCCACTGAACAAAGATTTTGTGCTGCAGGTTGTCCACGCTGACGTGTGCACGCAGACCGCTTTGCTCCAGAGTGCGGATGTTGTGGTGATGAACAACGTCTTTGAGTATTTCATGGAGCCGAGCCAGCAAGTCAGGTGAGGTGCACACGTAGATGGTGATGAGGATGAAGGTGAAGATGTGTGTGTGTGTGTGTTCAGAGCCTGGAAGTTGATCATGCAGACGTTCAGGAAGAAGGGTTCTCTGCTGGTGTCAGTCCCCAGTCTGGAGGAGAGTCTAAACACTCTGAAGGTAAAGATGAGTGACAGCAGCCTGAGGGTCGAGGCTAGATGACAGAACTTTTACACGTCCTTTTAAAACTTTAACAAGTTGTCCACTTTCACTTTGAATGAATCATTTTGGGTCTGCAGCTTGACAGCTCCGCTTCCTTTGTCCATCAGGAGGCGGTGCCAGACGATTGGGTAGAGGAGCTTCCTCTGGACTACAACGTTTACACGGCACATGACGTAGACCCTGAGACTCTCCGACAGATCCACCTTTACAGGGTCATCTAACATGGACTCGGCTAGTTCCAGAACCTGCCCTTGGACTATTATCATTTGTTTCCTGATCCACTTTGGACTGGTTCCATGGATTTGTTGAGACCAGGTGTTGATGGCTCCATGCGAATAAGTCCAAATAAAATAAGACATTTGCTTTTTGAGAGATGGGTTCACATCACAGACAACTCAGCCATTAAATGACTGCACAGTGGATGAGTGTTTAGCATGTTGGCCTCACAGTCAGGAAATTTGGGTTTGAACTTGTGTAGATTTTTTCCAGATACTTCCTCCCACATTCCAAAAACATGCATGTTATATTTATTGTATAACTAGTGTAAATTGTCCCTAAGTGAATACTGAGAGCGGTGCTTCTAACTTGCAATTCTCTACTAGCGTGAGGAGCTAGAATTCTCGTTGACTTGCTATTTAGTTAGCCGCGTAGTATTTGTGAACAATGGAGACTGAAGCGACATCCAGATTATTGATATATGATTGATTTCGGTGAATAACAACGCGCCATATTTGACTGTAACGGCAACGACATAACATTTGAAATAGTCATTCATTAGATAACCCGTTAATGTAAAACAATGCCTTTATTTTTAACACTATTATCCCCAACACTATAAGCGTCCTGTGATTGGCTGGTGATCAGTTCGGGGTGGAGCCCATAGACTTTGATGCCACATCGAGCGCTGAGTCGTACGCCAACATTACCGCCATATTGGATGGGTCAAAGCTGCGCTGTAAATGAATACAAGTAAATGTAATGGGAAACAATCACATTGTTTTTGGTGCTTAACTGTTTCCAACGTGTATTAGTGCGTGTGTGAATATATAAACGAGAGGAATTAACTTAAATTTCCTTGTAGAAAGGCTCTTTATGAACGTAAGTACATTGACTTTTATTAATTTACAGCACAGCCTCGACCCATCCAATATGGCGACAACGTTGACGTATCGCAGTAGTGGACAAACCCACTCGATGCGGCCTCTATGTCTATGGTGTAGCCCACCTCTCAAACAAAGTAAACTGGATGGGAGTTGGGGGATAGGCTCCAAGCCTACGATGACCCTAACGATTAAAGTTTTGCTTAAAATAGATGGTAAAAGACGCTTTTACCATTTGTTTGATTTTCGTCCAGTTTGTGTTCCGATCTGTGGTGGCTTTTTCTTTTTAATGAGAGTGTGGGAGGTGCCCAAGGTTCCAAGGAAGTATCTGAAAAAACGCTATTCAAGTACAAACACTTGATAAACATTTGACTACGACACTCACTAACTTCATCCCCACTTTGGACACGAGGGGACACCACATGAACACAAACAAATAGTAAAATAAATGTTTATTGGATATAAACAAATAATAAATATGAACAGACATCAATGATCAAGTTTCAATACAGGGAGTTACAAGATAAAGTCTGCTAGTGGAGGAAATACGTGAAGAACAAAAACTGGTTGTGATGATGTCATCACTGTACACAGGCTACATAGCATCAGTACACTGTGTGTGTGTGTTTCAGTTTTTGATGCTGAAGTCGTGACAGATTCCTCGTACCACAGCATCCACCAGTTCGGCCAATCCAGTGAACTCTCTGGTGAAGAACGTGTGGCTTTCTTTTGGCGCTGATGCCATGGACTTCAGGTCATCCGGGGGTGCCCAGGCCACGCCCACTGAGTACATGGTGATGCCTGGGCAGGAGGTGGGGTCACAGGTCAAAGAGGTATGGTAGTAACATACTGTTCAAATCCAAGCACACACATGCGCGCACTCACACCTTGATTCTGAGCGGCCAATGCCGGCCCGCCTACGTTGTCGTATGATTGGCCGTCAGTCACCACGATGAGGAAGTTGCGTCCTGGTCCGGTTCGCCTGGCACAGAATACGTCAGGATGTTAGCAACACGCTCATAGATGCTCCTGGCTGATGAAACAGTAGGTGGCGCTGTCAGACCTGAACAAGTTCTGGGCAGCGTAGCTGATGGCACTTCCTGTGGCCGTCCCGCCGCTCATGTAGGGGATCCTCCTCAGGGCACTCAGGACGCCATCTTTGGTGGTGTGCTCCGACATGCCGAACTCCAGACGCTGGTCGTAAGTGAACTGCACCGCGCCTGGCGCACGCACGCAAGCAGTCAGTTCATCTTTTAAGCCATCAATCAGTCAGACTCATTGGTCACTTCCTGCAACGCTCACCAACATGAGCACCAACGTCCGAGATGTCAAACTTTGTGGCAATGGCCACAAGGAAGTCCAAGACCAGACGAAAGTTAGGATCTCCAACGCTTGACGACCCGTCAATCAGAAATCCGATGTTGACCGAATTGAAACATGTCCGACCTAGAAGACACCACACTACTTCACAACACAAAATGACTTCAAACTCTGATCGTGTGTTGATGGCATATTGATAGCCTGCTACTAGCGTTTTGGTTGTGTGTTGGCCTGTGCGTGTTAGTAGAGTGTTGATGGCGATATTTTATCATTTTAGTAGCGTGTTGATAGCGTGCTTGTTGCGTCTTAATAGCTAGTTAGAAATGTGTTGTTAGCATGTTAGTAGTGTGTTGATGGCATGTTGATAGCGTGCTAGCAGCGTGTTGATGGCATGTTAGTAGAGGGTTGATGGCATGTTAATAGCTAGTTAGAAGTGTGTTGATGGCGTGTTAATAGCGCATTGCTAGTGTGTTACTAGTGCGTTGATGTTGTGTTGATAGGTAGTTAGTAGCGCGCTGATAGCATATTGATAGTGTTAGCGGTGTGTTAATAGCATACGGATAGCGTGTTAGTAGCACGTTGATAGCATTTTGGTAGTGTGTTTGCAGCATGTTAATAGCATACGGGTAGGGCGCTAGCAGTGTGTTGACGGCGGGTTAGCAGCGTGTTGATAACATATTGATAGTGTGTTAGCAGTGTGTTAATAGCATGCTGATAGCATACGGACAGCGTTTTAGTAGCGTGTTGATGGCAGGTTAGTAGCGCACTGATAGCATATTGATAGTGTGTTAGCAGCGTGTTGATAGTATACGGGTACCGTGTTAGTAGTGTGTTGATGGCATGTTGATAGCGTGTTATTAGCAGGTTAGTAGTACGTTGATAGCATATTGATAGCATATTGATAGTGTTAGTAGTATCTTAATAGCATACGGATAGCATTTTTGTAGCGTGTTGATGGCATGCTGATGCCGTGTTAATAGCAAGTGATGGCTTGTTGATAGCGTGTTGGTGTCATACTGCAGAGAAGGCCGTCCAGCGAGCAGAGTCTCTGTGTGAGAGGTTTGACGTGTTTGGTGGTGCTGAACCAGCTGGAGATGTGATAGTTGAAGAAGCCGTTGTCTTTGCACACCGCCTGCACCACACACACACGTGACGATGTGACCATGTGGCTGAGCTGTCACGGCAAAGGCAGGCAAACATGGCGCTGACCTTCTTGGTGAAGTCGTGGTCGCGCACCATGGCGAGCTCGTCGGGGGCGGGCTTGGCGACGGACGCCAGGAAGACGTTGATGCCAGACTCTCTGGCCAACATGGCCGCCCGATCCAGGTCATCAGAGGGCCAGCCGTCAATTAACACCAGCATCACGCGAGGGTGGCCCCGCCTCCCACCACTCTCCTGCGTGAACAACATCTGGGCAGCATGCATGATGGCCTTCCCTGAGGACACAACGCATCTTTAATGTGCACTCTGAGTGCGCACGTGCGTGTGTGTACCTGTGTTAGTGTGTCCTCCCAGGTGTGTGAGCTCTTTGACGGCAAACTGAAGATCTTTACTGTGTGTGAAGTTACTCAGCAGGAATTCTGTTCTGGGAACGTCACTATATACACACATACACACATCACATTCTGCTGGACATTACAATTAATCCACTGTTGAATTGTGTGTGTGTGTGTGAGACCTGGCCTGAACGAGGCCAACATGTGGTCCAGACGTTCCAACTTTCAACATGGCGGCAAGCTTGCTGACAAAGTTCTTCTGCAGGTTGAAGCGCCGGCGCCCAATGTTGTCACTGCTGTCAATCACCATGACGATGTCCATTTGACAGTCTGCACACACGTGCACACACAGTGTTGTCTCACCGGGGTCATGTGACCAAACGCAGATGATCTTCAGTGACGTGCACACCTTTATTCCCTCCTGGAAGAACTTTTTTTACTGACGACTTCTTCAACGCTTTCTTGGCTGCTGCACACGCACACGCAGGTTAGCAAAAAACAACCATGTGTGTGTCGTGAGCTGATCAAAAGAACAAGACGGAGAAGTCGAAGAAGAAAGAATAAATAGGATGAATAATAAGACGGGCTGCTCTCCACTGCAGAGCGCCCACTCGCTGTGCTGACAAAGACGAGGGAGAGAAAGAAGTAGAAGACAAAACGATAAAAGAGGAGAAGGAGGAGAAACAAAGAAGATGAAGGAGAAGGCAAATGAGAAGGAAAGAAGAACAGATGTGTCCAGGTCACCTGGCAGCGTGGTGGCGGCGGCGGTGGCGTCGCTAATGATCTGATGAGGTTGCTCGGGGTGCTCTGACACAAACGTGGACAGGTGAAAGTAGTCTCTGGCGCCCCCTCAGGACACACAAGGTCTAACAATGTGAGAGAGGACAGCATGTGACCTCTGACCTACCGCTGAGCCTGAAGGAGGAGCTCCATCGAGACAAGGCCTGAGATTGGATGCCATTGGCGAAGGAGCGGATGTAGGGGTGTCGCCCCGGCAACCTCTCCACCTTGACCACGCCTCCGGAAACACCCACCGTGCCGCTGCACACAAACACTTTCACCTCATTGGACGCTGGAAGACCACTTAATCCTTCACGGCGCCACATTCCTTCATGTCAGCTTAGTCCAGGAAGCGCACGTGCTGACTATATTCCACGGGAAGATCAAAGATCGCGTTACCTGTGCAGAGCAGCGCCGCAGACGGACGAGATGGCGGCGTAGATGTCCGTCCCAAACACAGACAGTCTGCGCCCGCTGCAGTCAGCCGGACACGAGACCACCACCGTCTCCTGGGCCAGGTCAGCCCCCCGGGTCTCGCAAGTCAACGGGTGTGTTGCTAAGCAACCAGGAGAAAAGGAACCTTGTTACCTATATGACCTATAACCTCAATGATACACTGAAAAGCAATAGTGTCCTTTTTAGGACAAAGAAAGACGCACCTGATGACCACGATAACAGGAAGTAAACTCCTGAAGAAGAAAGACACCTCATTAATTTCACCAGCCAATCACAGCCGTGCATACACATAAAACACAATAGACCACCACAGACCACAACACAAAACCCAATAGAGTACAACAGAACACAAAATAACTTCAAAGAACACCAGACACATAGAACACCATAAAACACCATCGATCACCACAGAAGACCATAGAATACTATAGAAAAGCATAGTCCACATATAACACAACAGGATAGAACGCCGTAGAATACTACAGGATAAAACCCAATAGAATAAAATAGAATGTACCAGTGAGAAGCAGCAGAGACATCTCTGCACCTGAAAGAGGACAAGAAATAAAAGTCATTTTGAAATAGCTGATTAACAGAGTAGGAGGAGCCAAGAGGACATTATGCTAATAATGTCTCATGTTGTGTCCTCCATGGACATACAAAAGTGATGAAATTTTAAATACATGAATAAGACGTTTTGAAAAGATGAAGCCTTTATCTTAATTAGAACAGTCAATAATAAGACACTAAAAACTATTAGGAAAGTTTTAAAGTATGAAATCAACCAACATTCAACCTGACCGTTTTGTCCAAAAGTCCAAAAATAGATTTTATTCCTTGGATGAAGACGACCTGATGATGAGAGGCTGACTGGGCCCTTTAAATAAGCACACGCGCACACACACGCACACACAAACACACACACAATGTGTAGGCGGAGCTTCAGGGAGAGAAGCTGAGAAGAAAAACAAGATGATTTCATGTTTTCGCTGAAATGGAAACAAAAATAAGATTAGCTCCCTCATTAGCACTTTCTTTTGCCTCTCATTGGACGCTACTGTGACACCGCCCAGTTCATTTGCATCTGGCGTGTAAAAGTTGACATTAACGAGAGGCTAACATTAGCTGGGGGCTAAGGCCTTCCTCGTCCTTTTTTTAAACAAAGCAGCTCCTGACTTGATTTGAGGACGTGCTGGGTGGAGCTTGGCTATGTCATGTGACCTGGCTGCAGGTGGACATGCAGGAATTCAGCTTGGCCAGCTCCCAGCATGCACCTGCTCCGTGGTAACGAGAGAAGACGTTCACAGAATAAAAGCTTGTGTTGCTCAGTCCAGCATTCCAAACGTGATGAAGATCAGCATGATGGCTTGTCTCCCACTGGAGCACAGTCATGACATGACATGACAGCACGGGGCCACGCTTACATGGACGCCTGTTCCTAATGTTTTGACATAATGACTCAAAGGTCACTGAGCAAAAGTAGGTGTGACGATATCATCAGGGTCCTGCCCGGGCCACATGAGACAGGAAAACATTCCCTGTCATCTGCATCCAGGACAGGAAGAGGGCAGGGCATCATTCCTCCATTGATGTGTTACTAAGACGACACTCCCTTTCCTATTCTGCTCGCTGTGTATAAACACACACACAGACACAAGCAGTGAAGTTAGTTTGGCCTTTGACTTTCTAGTCACCCGACAAGCTGCAGCCTCTCTGTCTGAAGTCATCATGCTAACGTTAGCCGGCTAACAGAGGGGCTTTTTGGCAACCTGTGTGGGTCATGTGACCTGCCTCATTATTTCAGCTGTGGGGTCAAGAGGTCAAAATAACAGAGCGGACATTGAGCTGGGATTAGCCAGCGCGTGCTGGACGCTCACGTGGCTGCTGCACGCCGCAATCGCCATGTTGGCACCTGACTGCATCTCATCCAGCACGCTGCCATCATAGACCTTGAGTAAGCACTGGAACTAGCCCCGCCCACTGTCTGCGGTCTCTCTCACGCAGTACTTTTAGAGAGGAGGCGTGTCTGCCTTTGATTGACAGATGTGATGTCTTCATCCACTAAAGACATACAAACAGGAAGTCAGTGTTTTTATTCACTTTATTATCTTGACAGTACACAAGTAGACCACGTTCACATGTTGTTGCTGTTGCTGAGCGTCCATGTCACTTTTGGCCCAGCTGTGACAGCTGTCAACACACACACACACACACAAACACACACGAAAGTGTGGCATTAAAAAAAGTCAAGAAGGTGTTTGAGGAAGAAGATAAAAATGAACTCACTTGTTTGATGAACTGAGCTGCATTGAAGAGTTCACTGCAGCCATAAATGATCTTCTTGCCCTGTTTAGACTACACACACACACACACACACACAGTAGCATTAGTAGACATGCAGGTGGTCTTAAACAGGAAGGTAATTTGAGGTCGTGATGTACTTTAGTGTAGTCCACCAGGTTCTGGTACTCAATGTAGTTTCCTCCTCCCACCACAAACACAATAGCCTGAAAGAACAACAAGTGTAATATGTGCATTATAAATGATATCTAAATGTAGTACAGGCCTGTCAGGATAACAACTTTTGCTGGACAGTAATTGTCCTACAAATTATTACCGATAAACAATATTATTGGCAACATTATTTTGGAACAATTTTTTCATTCATGTAATGATAATATATGGCATACTAATGCAAGTACACCGTATCAAAATGAATAAAATTTAATTTCTCAAGAGTATTTAACATTGTAAGAGCTTTTAAATAAAATAAATTAACCAAAATAATAAATTAAACAAAAAAAATAAGAACTATGAAACTAAAATGGACTATCTATTAGACTTTTGAATCAGTGTCACTTTCATTGTTGTCTGAATATTGACAAAAAAAATGGAGAAATAACCCGGAAATACTCTTAATTCACATTGTGTGTCAATGCAGATGTCAGCTCATTTGCATATACAATTTTGTGTGGAATACGCCGTTTATGTTTAACTCATTCAATCCCAGCCATTTTTCAAAAGACAACCCCTTCAGTACTGGCCGTTTGACAATTTTGGACTGATTTTTCAAGGCACACAGAATATTGGATGGCTATATAAACATGGAACCTACCAAAAAGATTAGACTCATCTTTCATCAGAAAAAAAAAGTTTGTTTTTTATCTTTTTGTGAAAAAGTACATTTCAAGCATAACTCTCACTTTGACACAATTTTTTTGCTTTTGTGACAGCTCAAAGATCTAAACAACTGTACCACAACATAAACAACACAAAAAAGGGTCGTTTTACATCAAAATAACTATTTACAAATGCAACACAATGACCTAGTTACAATTTTCACATTTGGCGTGTGTGCATGCCTTAAAATTTCGCTACAATCCTTAACCTTCTGCACGCTACACTCCATGCTCTTCAACTTCCTCCTTGCTGTCAAGTGTGTTAATACATGCGAATGATCTATGCCGAGCTCTTATCAAATGCACTTCTGCCACCTTGTGGCCGTTATTATGGCTTAAAACTGCAGTGACAGTGACTTTATTAGTGTGCAGTTGCGTCCCCACAAAAGGCACAAAGAAGTATTGGATCATGTAGCACACAACACACATAGCAAGTGCACATTCTGTGTACACTCGCTAGTGCCCCGCCTACCCCCAGTGGGACAAAGACTGTATGACTGACATGAGGGTTCACTCACTCCGTTCATTCCGCTAGAGAATCAACACGCTGAGGTGTTGAGACAGATACACAGAGTGAAGAGGAAAGGGAAGGAAAACAAACATGCATGCACATGTCAATATATCGAGGCTGGCAAAATTATCGAGTTCGTTTTTATTTATTGTACGGTTAATTGATTTATTGATAATCGAGACAAGCCTAATACAGTATGTATAATATGCTAAAAAACAAGCTGTGGACCAAAAATGACCCCCAAGCCACACTTTGGACATGTTTACTTGCTTCAATAAATCAGTCAGCTCACCTCCTGAAATGGGTTCTTGTTTCTGGGAATGGAACTGAGGAGGACATAATGACGAGGGTCAGTCACATGACACATCACACCATAACATCATGGCACGAGGGGGTGTGTGCTTGCCTTTCGCTGCCTCGCAGCATCTTGGGGTCAAAGTATCGATAGTCATCCGTCTCCTGGAAGAAGACACAAGATGATGTTGGTCACATGACTGCCAGCGGGACTACGCTGTTAATATTAGCAATGGTCACGGTCAGGATGTCATTAGCATCGATTAGCATGCAGACAGGAAGTCACAGAGGACACACACACACACACACACAGAACATCCCATACAGCAACATCTTTGATCTCGTTCAAACTCACAGCGTGTGACTTCATCTCCATCAGGTTGTCAAGGATTCGAGTGACTGGAAGATTCTGAAAGACATAAAAGCTGTTCTCAAAATGTGTGCATATTTTGTAGACAGACGTAACAACACAACACAACACACACCACACAACAAATAAGTCACATGACTTTAAAAGACTAATTAGTTAGTGTTGACATCAGCGTGACCAAATCAACATACTAATAAAAGATTATCTGCTTGTGCTGTTGTTCTCCATGTGCAGATGCGCGCACACACACACACACACACACAGATAGGATTACAAACACACACACACACACACACACACACAGTGCAAGGATGACTAAAACAGAAGACAATATTTACACATGATTTCATCCTGCAAGCATCTTTAGTCCACCCACCACCATGCACACCCCAGGAATTTGCTGGGTTTTGGTCTAAAAATGTATTTAAAAATAATTTTTCTCTACAAAAATAGGCAGTGTTCCCACAGAAAACACATCCCATTCAGCCCAATTCGGTAATAATGTATAAATAGATACAGGTATTGTTTACTGTTATGTTGAGTAATGACCTGCCGTTTCCCATGTATTGACAGCCTGATTGCCAATTCCGTCTTGGCTACTGCGTGCCCAAATAAAGAGCAACTTCCTTGCAAGTTGATGTTCCTATGACCGTCTCATGTTTTATAGTTTTTATCACTTACGGCCCATCATAGCTCAGACTCGTGACAGCTTCCAGTGGTGTTTGTTGACATAAGTCACTTGGTTGAAACCTGATTCCAGATTGAATACTTGATATACACCCCAGGTATGTTGAGTTTGAGACCCCTGCTGATTTAAAGTGAATTTAACTACATCATGGAGGAAGAAAGCTAAAGGTTGTTGTTCTCCAGTAGAAGATGAGTAAATGACTTGTGCAGGTGTGTGGGTGTGTGACTCACGTGTTGTTTGAGCACCAGGTTCTTCACTCCCTCCATGACCAACTGTGAGCCGCTGTTCATCACTCTGGAAAAGAGCCTGCAAGGATGGGAGGAGGGAAGCGAGCGGAGGGTGAGCCCAGAAGCAGAAATGGGAGGACAGGGTAAGGCTGGTAATCACGAAGAATAGTACAACGCATCAGGAAGCGGACTTACCCCATTGGCTTGACTCCACTGTTGCCATAGTTGGCTGGAGTGGCGGCCATCTTGGTAAAGGCCCTGTGCAGCAAAATGAAACATGACTGGCTGCTCATTTCAGCGACATCTAGACAGGAACTACAAATGTATCTGTGTAGACGAGCGCAATGCATCACACCAGACATCTTCTGAACAGAGTGGCAATGTTGGTGAAGGACACTCATCAGGTTTTTGTTAGAATTGAAGAATCTTTGTCCCATGTTGAATTACAGACGTTCTTTATACTTAGTTGATACTCCATACGCTAGCTCAGGATTCGGCAAGCTTTACCATCAAGATTCATTTGGGCCTGTTTCCACAAAATTAAAACCCCCTTGGAGCCACAAAACCTATTTGACCACTAAATTGAAGGTAGCTACATATGTACTTTCCTGAAGCGTACTGTCACGTTCCTTTTCTGTCTTCCTGGTCCTCCTTAAGCCTTCTCCGCCGAGTTGACTCACCAGAAAATACTGCCCCTTGCATTTCAATCCCAGAATTGCACATGCTCAACTCCCGACTCAGAACTTAGGCTCATAAACCAGCGACAGAAGAGACGGTGTAGTGGCTACACAGAAGTATTAACCAGTTGGAGCCACAGCAGCATCAATATGTTATCTCTTGCCCTGTGTTTCTCACAAGACTTAAATCTATTTGTGGTTGTGGGTTGCCGGTCCAATTTACATAATTGTAGTCTAATGTCGTCAGCTCCGTCCCCTGTCTATGATGTCATCACTGGCTGACGCTGTAGTTCTTTGCTAACTAACAGTTACGCCACAAGTCTAAAAAATATTAGCATAAAACAGGTTTTTATACAGTAGTTTTACAATTATATTTTTACATGCATAAAACAATTCTAAATGTATATACATGACGAATTAAAGGGATTTAATACATGTCAAAATATAATTATAAAACTATAAAAACTTGTTTTGTGTTAACATTTTTGAGACTTGAGAACTGCATCATCAGGCAGTGATTCCCGTTTGCCTGTAATAGCAAGCTATTAGGGTGCTAAGAAGGATGTTTTGTGATAAAAATACATCAAGAACACAGATTGACTCACGCAGTGTATTAACACAACAAGACGTCCACCATATTGTACGCTAACCAGGGAATGTACGCAATCCAAGGCAAAATTTTGGCATACATTTTCAACGTTAACCGAAAAACAGGGTAACCGAGGTTCCACTGTACTCAACTTAGAAACGTCTAACAGAAAAGCTTTTTCTTTGTCCTTCACCTGAAATCAAAGTTTGCAGAGGTTTTTCGGGGACACGTCAAGTTGTCTCCAAGAAGGATAAGCGAGAGTCTAAATCACCTCCCACAACATCTTTAAGTGTACAGCACTCCTCTGGGAGGCTGGACTTTCCTTCCATGTGAGTTTACATTCACTTGCTCTGACTTCTGCAAGGCACTTGGACTAAAATATGGAAAATGGGAATGCTTGAGGGACACCTGCTTCTTCACTTCACGTCCTCAGCACTGAGCCCTCGAGCAAGGCGTCAAACCCCCTGTTGGGTGTTGTTTACTTGTTATAGTGTGTTCCGTCCTGTCCCTTCACTCTGACGTTAATGCACGTGTGTGTGTAGCAAATCAACCCAGCTTGTCGTGTTATTCTAAGAAGTCTGATGAATAAAACACACTCACTTCCACTGTTTGATGTAGCTGAGGGGTGAAAGGTCACAGCCAGCATCCAACAGAGCCGTTTTATACTGCTCCAAGTCTGACTGAAAAGATGGAACAAAGACACAAAGTTCTAGTAAGACCACAAAGATTTGCATATTTGGAAAGTGAAGAAGGTCCATACGAAGAATAAAGAATAAAAAAGCATTCCTCTCCTCTTAGAAAAGACACCAGGGACTTGATTTACAACACGGAATATCGCTGCTCTCATCTCTGGCAGACTCCTTTCGCGCAGCCTGGAAGGTCCATTTATGGCATGCACACACCGCTAGCTTCAAAACGCTAGCTACGTTCTGAAGGAGTATATCATACACTAATCAGTGCTGTCAAAGTTAATGCAGTACCGAAATTTCCTTTAACAGCACAAGTAATGTTTTTGATACACGATTAACGTGCTCGCACATTGCCACTTCCTTATTACGTGTATTATTCATAGTAGCAATGCTACTTGGCTTCTCCCTGTTCTGTGCCCACGAAGACAGCTTTTCTCTTAAATATTGAGAAATATTATCACATTTTAATCTATATTAACACTGGGGTTGTCAAAAGTTAACGTGTTAATAACTTGTAAAAGGAAATTTCCTTTAACGGCATTATTTTTTTGATGCGCACGTCCTGTTTGACACTCGGCCTACACAGTAGTTTAAGGAAACGTAGTGGTGGATGTGGAGCCAAAAGCGGGAACAAATACTGAGCAGAAATGGACAAAGAACAGGGTATTTTGAATGTTATGTTTAGCTACAAAGCCCTAGCAGATGTCTCTCGCAACAAGACCAAAGTTATTTGTATCTACTGTCACTGTGAGTTGAGTTGTCAGAGTACGTCGACTGCCAGAGAGAAGTGAGAAGGTAGAGCACTGCCGGTGATTTTAAAATTGTCATTTATACAGTGGTACTTTGGCATACTAGTTTCCCAAATACAGAGTGTTTTTTAGATGCGAGCCGTATCTTAACTGATTTTTTGCTTTGAACTACAAGCTGTAATTTACGAGCTGCTAGGTACCAGCAGGCATATCCGAGGACAGCTATTTGGGGGCTTGTGAGAATGGATGTAAACAGTGTTAGCTGTGCTAGCTTTAGCAGCGCGCTAGCTCGTCACCGGGGAAGATTTTCAACACATCAGCAAAACATGTATATAGCAATCTAATTTATCGTATTTATTATGTATTGTGTAAAACTATGACAGGAACAACATCAGATTAAAAGCACTAAATGAATACAGACCACCATCCACCAGTATGAGCCTGGACTTTGTTTTTCAGAGAGGTGCACTGCACAAATATACACATTAGCACTCAATAAGGTCTTCAAATCTTACCTTTATGCATTCCCAAAGAGAAAGTTAGATGGTGTGTTCAAGGATCATCAAACAAAGTCGCCACTCGCATTAAACATGCAAAAACTGAGATTTATTGCTATTTTTTTAATAAAATAATGACCCATATTTCCAAAATGTATCTCCATACATAAAATTTGATGTCGTTATTTACAAATTATTTTATTTTTAGAGTGTTTTTTTTTTTATCATTGCGTCTGAACATTTCCCGTGGCAAGGAGGTTGGGGACCCCTGCCCTACAGCATGCTTGGGGAGATGATGTGCTCTCACACACGTTTGGAAATACTGTAAGAATGCCACTTTTATAGAATTGGCTTCTTTGTTTCATAATGTAAGATTAATGTCTACATCAACAAACCGTAACCGAAGAACTGTATATATATGAATCCTAACGTTTGTACACTGCATCGAATCCTAACAAATCCTTCTGTTTTAGAATTAGGGCTGCAACGTTACACAAAATTCACGGTTCGGTTCGGTTCGGTTCGATATTTTTTCAATCCAAAAAAATAAATTACCTTGTCTTTTTTAATTGACATTTTATTGAAATTGCCAACATTTTTCAACATTTTCAGCATGGTATGAATGTGGGCTCTGTGCTTGACAATGCAACCTAAGGGTAATTGATCGCAGATACATTGAGCTTTCAGCACAGAGCGGCGTCAGAAGTTGATAAAATAAATATGAAACTGCGTATTGTTCGATACAGGGGTCATGGTTCGGTACACATGTGTATTGAACGGTTCGATACATATACACGTATTGTTACACCCTTATTTAAAATATACCATACTTTAATCATATCTTAACCCAGGTATCTAGATGCGTAACAAATCATCTACCACCTAGGTTCCCAAATTTCCAGGGGTATGCCAATTGTCATTGGGGGTATGTGAATAAAAAGGAAAAACAATTAGTGCCTATCTCTCGCAATTACGAGTGCGCCTGACTGCCTCACAGCGCAGAGCACAGTCGGAGCACACAGAAGGAAGGACACAGGATGAAGTTCTTCATTACTCTATGTGAGTTATATAAGTAAGTAACTCACTTTGATGATTATGTTGTAGATTAAGAGTTTAATCTTGAAGATTTAGTTTATGTTCCAATCACCGTACTGTGAAAACCTGTCAATGTATGTGCGTCTCAGGATGAGAGAGTGGGGATTCCCCCCCCCAAAAAGAGGCTTTACCGCTGGTTGTATGTATTTTTTGTACTTTGGATACTGCTTTACCATGTTTGTTAAACTTTCACTTTGGTATCAAATTAATATGCAGACTTAAATCATGGCGATTGCAAGTGGACAAAAGTGAAGCTCAAGTTCAACCCATTCAAACGGAATGGCGGGGTTGGGGGATTTGGACTGACACAAACGCAGCGTACTTGACTATCGCAATTGCTCTACAGTTACATTTGGGGTGGACGTGCACAACCTGTGTGTGAGTGTGTGTGTTCTGTCATGTATATAAAATCAATAACATAAGACGATTTTGTTTAATAAATTAATCATGTGTAGACGTGTAACTGAGATATGTCCTGAAATGACTTAAGTTCCTGGATCTGGGTTTGAATCTCCGCTTGGGCATCTCTGTGGAGCTTGCATGTTCTCTCCGCGCGTGCATGGGTTTTCTCCATGTACTTTGGTTTCCTCCCACATTCCAAAAACATGCATGTTAGCTTAACTGGCAACTCTAAATTGTCCATAGGTACGAATGTGAGTATGAATGGTTGTTTGTCTACATGTGCCCTGCGATTGGCTGGCGACCAGTCCAGGGTGTACCCCGCCTCACGCCCGAAGTCAGCTGGGATAAACTCCAGCATACCCCTGCGATCCTAATTAGGATAAGCGGCATAGAAAATGGATGAATGGACAGACTTTGGTGGCACTATATATATAAAAAAATAATAATAAATGAAACTTGACCTTGGCAGGGCTGGGGACCAGTGGTCCATTTGGGTCTTACCTCAGGAGGAGGCTGCTGAGCTGTGATGTAGTGGATGAGGAAGAGTCGCATCTTGTCTTCTGGGGTGCCAGCTGACACACACACGCACAGACACACCCACCGATAAAAAACGGTTCAACACGTGCACATGTGTGTACACATACCATCAGGGTCACTGATGATGTCCAGAAGTGATTTGTCCAGAGTGGACTTGCTCATTAGTTTCTCCTCATATTCAAAATAAACATCCAGCTTTCGACTCTGAAGACACAAACATGTCACATGACGTAGCAGAACATTCCATCATTGCTGTGATGTGGCGTAATGGACCACAGCCATATATATGTTGGATGCTGATGTGCTACCTTGATGTGATCCAGCACGGCAGTGGCCACGTTGGTGTGCAGATCGATCAGACGTTTCTTTTCCAGCAGCTCAGGGAGAGAGCTAAACAACAACAAAAACAAAGATGTGTTTAGTGGTGTATGTGTAGGTAAATGAGGGATGCATATACAGGCGAGAGACGAGGAAAACAGGCACACATGCGCGTGTCAATACATTGAGGCTGGCAAAGTTATCAAGTTAATTTTCATTTATTGTGTGATTAATTACTTAATGGTACTTTATTATTATCCTAGGCATAGTTCCAACGAGACATTTACTATGCCGCTTCTCCTAATTAGGGTTGCGGGGGTATGCTGGAGCCTATCCCAGCTAGTTTCGGGCGACAGGCAGGGTACACCCTGGAGTGGTCGCCAGCCAATCACAGATGGCATCAATTCGATAATTGATAATTGATAGATAATCTTAAAAAGTCTCACTGAAAATAAAAAACTGTGCCTTGATTCGTTTGAGAAGCTACAGGAGTGTTTCGGTGCTGCTCTGCTGCCAGAAGACACATCTCATTACACATTAAGCAGTGAGTCGGGTGAGTACCTGACAGCGGAGGTGAGCTTGGCGGTGTTGTCTGACAGCATACTAATGGCGCCATCGTCCTCGCCCTCCAAGCCCTGCCCACAAACACACAAAGAGCTCAGCTGTCGGTACAGAGCGAAGGTCCAGAGCTGGCGAGTCCCTCACCATAATGCTCTTCAGACGTTTGACCTCGTCCTCCTGTGCTCTGTACGTGTCCAGCTCCTCCTGGACCGACTCGGCCACCTCTGGAAAGGGACTGCGACACAAGGCAAGTCACAAACAGTAGCGCAGTCAGGTGGGCCCACTCGGGTCTTCAACGACTCACCTGCCCTTATGCTTCTGCCAGAACTTGTCTGCAGCTGTCAGGTCATATGTCCTCCTGCTCTTCTTTTTTGGTCTGGCGCCAGCAGGAGACTGCTCTGCACCTATACCCTCCTCCATCATCACCCTGTTGAGATGAAAGTCCTGGTGGACAGACCCACACGATTGGACCTTTCATCTACTTGTCACACTTTTCACAGATGATTGACAGCTCACCAGCACATCGTGGATCAGTGCTTGATAGGTCCAGGTGTGGTGAAGGGGCGTGGCCATGTCGATGTTGCGGTCAGCCAGAACAAACAGAGGTCTCTGGAAGCTGCACAGGAAGAGACAAGATCACAATGCATGATGGGAGATCACCTGTGACCACCTTTGCTTTACCTGAACTGTCCGGCAGCCATGTTGTCTCCTGTGAAGAGGCTGTTTCTGGCGTCACGCAGGTTCTCACGAAGCTTCTTGTCCAGCTTCTATGAGACACATGCACACCAAGCGTGTGCACAACAATGACATAACAGTGTCTCCCCTATGTTTACTGCTGGGGGGCGGAATGTGTGCAGGAAAGCCGACTGTAATGGGATCGCTCCTCCTCAGTATTTCATTTCACAAATGCTCATTACAGAAAGCAAAGCAAAGACAAAGTGTGTCCACATAGTCCAAATAACAACACGAAGGGTGGGCGAGGCACCTCTAATGTAATGGTACAAGCAGTGGTCCCATCTTAGCCTGATATGTATTGTCAGCAAGTGCCGGTTCACTCACCATGGCCACCATCTCTGCTGCGTTCCCACGAGGACAACGGATGATTGGCACAGCACCTGCTCACACACACGCACACACCAATAATGTCAAAGCGCACGTGGACATTGTGAAGGGGAGCACGAAGTATCAGCTAGCAGGGTCACACCCAGCGTGACGAAGAAGCAGAAGAGGCTGTCCACGATCGTGTCCATGATGGCCTCCATGTCCGTGTCCTGGACGTCTCCTCTGTTTATAGCTGCGGGAGGACATGACAGCATGGTTTTTGATGTGGGTCACATGGTCCTGCTCATGTGGTCACTCGGTTACCGTGGTAGGAAATGAGCTCCTTGTTTTGATGGCAGAGGATGAACATGTCGTCCTCCAGTGTGATGAAGTTCAGGTACTGGTCATACACCTGACACACACACACACCAGTGGTCAGTGATAATTAACACATTTACGTGTTAGGAGCATCTTTCTACAGAGTAACCATGGTAACCTTAGTAACTTGGCTGACGGCGTTAGCAGCCAGAGCAGCGCTGGCAATGTCCTCTAGTTTACTTCTACTGATGGCCGAGATGAAGTTCAGGTAGTACGACTCGTACAGTTGATTCCTCAAGTCCTACACACACACACACACACACACACACACACACACACACACACGCGCACACGCGCACACACGCACGCACACATGTGCACAGACAGACCACCCCATTAACAGTGAACTCCTTGTAGTTCAGTGGTAACATCTTGGCTTTGTCGCCACCTTCAGGACAAATGACACATTTTTAACCAGCATGGCAGCTTGTTTTGTGCATGTGTGCATTTCAGGAGATCTCAACTGGTGTGTGTGCACCCTGCATCCCAATTGGTCAACTTCAAGCAACCAGAGAGTAAATTTAGAGATTAGTCGTCTTTCCAGCTAGTCCTGCTCTCTGTCTTAGCATGCGTAATCTAACGTGCACACCTGGCAGATCCTGTCAATGTTCTCCTCTGAGGGCATGACAAAGTAGATGGCCGGGACATCGGGAATGGGATCTCTGTCGGAGTGAAGCAGTCTGAACACACACAGAAACTCCATTAAAAAACACATCATCTACTGTATGTGAGGCTGTGCTGTCAGTAGCAAACATGTTTTCAAGAACATGTATAACCCTACACCAGGAAGACTGGCTGCCATATAAATCTGAATTTCTATTGATGTTTGAGTGTTTGTGTGTGCTTGTTGATTACAGGTGCAGTGTGATGCCCATGTCTCTCAGCTCTTTGACAGACAACAGAGGTGAGATGATGTCCTGACCAAAGCGGTCGTAGATCAACACCTACAAGCAAACACAGGTCACAATGACAATGACCCCACATTTACTTATTGATTTTTTTTGTTGCCTCTCCCCTTGTCTTATGAACTCCAACAAGGGTATAAACATTTGTTTGCTTGCGAGAGTAAACAAGAACTTTTGTTTGCCAAGAATAAATAAGAACAACACTTCAGCCTTGCTTACTACGTTCATGATGGTCTATTCAAATTTTTTGTTAAAATCTGACATTAAAAAAAAGTGTCATGATAATGTGAATGCAATGCGTCCGGGAAGTGACGCTCACAACACAACATCACACGCGGCGCTTTAGCAAGTGTTTACATATGTAAACCCCAACCCTAATTTGTGGTGTCAATCCTTCCACATTTGCGCAATTTTAAGAATTTTCTTCAACCGGAGACAACATTTTCTTAACTGAAATTATTTTGCATAAGACATTATGAAGAAAGAGGACAAAAATTTTGGCTATGGCAGTTTGTGGGGAACTTGCTTTTCAGAGGCGTGTGTAGGTGAGGAATTGGAGGCAGGAGTGGTTGGACATTGACGTGAGCCACTTCACTGACACATATTTTTTAAATTTTCAGATAACAGTACCTTTTTCCTACATCTGCGCGTACCTTTCCCCAACTCTCGCATGGCAAAACACGCCTTTCGATGACGTACAGGTCGGACATACACGACCTGACTCTTCATACTGCAGTAGCATTGGATACATATCGGATTTATATCCACATACGAAAGAGGCTTGGGTCTTATTTGAACACATTGGAATTGTACTGTTCACACAGAAATTAAAAAATCAGATACAAGTCACATGAGCAAAAAAACCTCTAGTGTCAACATAGCCAATTTTGTCTTGAAATTGTGTACTGAAGACAGTGTCTTAAAAGAGACCAATACTCCTGACCTGTACTTGAAAAATTAAACGTTTACCTTCCATACTGGCTCGGCTGTGGTGTTCTTCACCGGGGGAGCATTGAAGTTCAACATGCGCCTCAGAGCGACTAAAGATGTCAAACACAAACGTGACAAAACTTCATCCAAACATGGATTTATACCACATAGCGCACAACATCTTGTCAAAGACCTTTCATATTTTGTCTAATAAGTACATCATTGTGACAATGTGTAAACCTAAATAAAGTCAGGGTTCTCCAAAGTGCGGCCTGGGGGCACAAATTCATGTATGGGAAACACTGCACTAATTTGCTATGTGAGCACAAAGACAAAGCTAACATATAGGTGTTTTGTTCAGACAACTTGGCATATTGAAGTATCTCGGGGTTTTGTTCTCGAGTGAGGGAAGGTTGGAGCGTGAGGTCGATAGGCGGATCGGCGCAGCGTCTGCAGTAATGCGGTCGCTGTACCGGACCGTCGTGGTGAAGAGAGAGCTGAGCCGGAAGGCAAAGCTCTCAATTTACCGTTCGATCTATGTTCCTACCCTCACCTATGGTCATGAGCTTTGGGTCATGACCGAAAGAACGAGATCGCGGATACAAGCGGCTGAAATGAGTTTTCTTCGTAGGGTGGCGGGACTCACCCTAAGAGATAGGGTGAGGAGCTCGGTCATCCGGGAGGAGCTCAGAGTAGAGCCGCTGCTCCTTCACATCGAGAGGAGCCAGCTGAGGTGGCTCGGGCATCTAGTCCGGATGCCTCCCGGACGCCTCCCTGGTGAGGTGTTTCGGGCATGCCCAACCGGGAGAAGGCCCCGGGGAAGACCTAGGACACGCTGGAGGGATTATGTCTCACAGCTGGCCTGGGAACGCCTTGGTGTCCTCCCGGTGGAGCTGGAGGAGGTGGTCGGGGACCGGGAAGTCTGGGCTTCCCTACTATGAATGCTGCCCCCGCGACCGGGACCCGGATAAGCGGAGGAAAATGGAATGGAATGGAATGGAACTTGGCATAAGTTGGCCTATATTGGATTACTTTTAGCATCTTTAATGTACAAGTAGCTCCCGCATCCTTTCATCGTTCTGTTTGCTAGCACTTCTCGTTTAGAAGTTGTCAGACTGTGAGGAATGGAGTCTTGCTGCTTCTACAGAAAACAATTATCCATTGCCTTTGCCCATTGCGATATGCAATTATCATGAAGGAGATAATAGGCTGGTTGACGTTTCGCTTTTAGTACTAAAGTTATGTTGTAAAGCTAGTTTATTGAGACAAAGTGGCTGAGAAAGAGAGCATCGGTCCCCTAGCAAATGGCAGCTAATTCGCTTAAACGAGGCTTGACACTCGTTTAAACTTGTGTTGTGTCATACTCGACAACGTTCCACTATTAACTGCCCAGTGCCGTAAAGGCATGTCACTGAAAAAGGTTACAAATGAGTAAATAGCAGAGTTTAACAGACCTGTCTGCTTCTCGCGTACTGACGCCGCCATGTTGGATGTTGTTGGCTGTGACGGGGCTGTGATGACGTGTCAGCACAGACAAACCAAGAAAGAAGATGCGTCACTCTGTTGCCATTTAGGTGAACTATTGCCACAACCAACAGATATCCTTCTACCGCTGGTTTTGACATCCTGTTCAACGTCATCGAAAGCTGGTGCCTATCCCATGCCTGTCAACATTTGCATTTGAATCTGTGTAGGCTCTCAGTCGTACAGTTGTCCATCGACGCAACTACAAATACCGCGTGGAATGGCATAACATTAATATGGAATATTTACAAAGCAGTCCAGCTGTCCAGTCCAGTGCTGTGAAGTAGGAAGTACTCCCAGCAAAGCATTCTGTTGCAACAGTATATTGTTTATAAAGTCACGGAATAAGTTATTGGACGAGGTCTTTGTAGGGGATCCAATAGTAGTTTTTCGCATTTCTTTACTTATTTTGCCCTAGTGAGTGGAATGATACAGTACACTGACGTGAAACAGTAACACGTGACATGAAGCTTTTTAATTGATGCTTACTCTGTATGTCTAAAGTCATTGTTCATTGGATTGAAGTAAATGAACACATGACGAACATAAAGTCACAAACAAAGCCACGTTTATATGAATAATAAAAAAACAAAGAGACACTTACATTGAGAAGAACAGTAATAATATTGCTTCCATGTTGGCTTTTGTTTATTGTCTTTCATTTACCAGGCTCCTGACTCCGCCTCTACATAACGTTGGGCAGGAGGTGCATGTGGTGGCTGACCACCTGCTCCATGGAGCTTTTGAATACCCCATAGGAGGAGGTGACAGGTAGGAGGAGGAGGTTCTTGTCAGGCTTGCTCTGCGGGAAGAGACACTCCTCCCCACACTCCTCCATATCACAGGGGGCGGAGCTTGGAGGGTGGAGGAAAGACATGGAGGGAGGGGGGAGCAGGCCAGCGGCCGGCAGCCTTTCGGTCCCTGTGCTGAAGTGAAGGAGGTCCTGCAGGGAGACAGAGCTCCGCCCGACTGGAGGAGTAGAAGACAAGCCTGTCAAAACCACCGAAGTCACTTTGACGAAGAAGAGAAGCTTAACATCACCTTCACACTCAAACAGGAAGTGTCTCCAGAAGCTGACCACGGCCGTCTCTCTGTTCACACGCTCTTCCTGCGGTGAGAATTTAGCGACAAAGAGCTGAACGAGCATCTGCGCCGACAGTTGAATCTCTGCCTCACAGAAGACGCTGCAGAAGACGGATGGAAAGAGTTGCACCTGCAAGGCACATTGCACGTCTTCAGAACCCTCCAGAAGAAGATGATGTGCACCTTGCTAGCCCACCTGCTTAAAGACGCCAAGAGTCTGCAGGCCTTCCCGAAACCTGCAGGCGGACACAGGACAAGCTTTTGTCTTCTGTTGCTGTGCCACACGCTGTGTAAGGCACTACTCACCTCTGCAGTGGCAGCTGCATCCTGGTGATCAATGTGAAGCTCACGAGGTCCTCCACCAGGGCATCTCTTTCCTGGAGGTTTCTGATTGGTTGCTTGCAGCCTGCCAGGTCAAGGAAGTCCCTGCTGGCCGCCATGGCGTCCCTGAGCTCAACCATAGACTCCGCCGCCGCAATCTGAAACCAGCCAATAGACACACCTGTCAGGTCAACACGACCGGTCAATCTGGATTCTGCTTGAGGGAGGTTTTTTTCTGGTTTTTCAGACCGGCTGCCCGTCTAACTTAGATAACTTCTACTTCAACTTATGCACACCAAGGTACTTTCTCTGCAGAAATAAAGGCGAGGCCATGCGGTACTCACCCTGCGGACTTGGTGGCTCAGGCGCGTGTCCCGCGTCATGTGAGCAATGCTGAGTGGGCGATTGGGTGGGAAGTTGAACAAGCATTGGTAGAGTGCACGTGAGAAGAATCCCACTTGCGACCTGCCGTCCACCACAGCGAGCGCAAGCAGGCAGCCGACGTCAAAGTACAAGTCGTCCCGAAGAGCTGCAAAAGTCACCACAAAGAGTCAGCGTAAGCTTCGACACCCCTGCATCCCCTGCTACGTCTCCCTCGTACCCTGAGAGTCCAGCGCCAGGTTTTTACATCCATCTGGACCCTCAAACAGCACAGAGTCCTGAATCTGCTGCACCAGGAGCTTGAAGAAGTACTGCCTGGCCATGTCGCTGCTCCAAGGGCTGCTGGGAAACTTCTGCTGCTCGTCTCTGAACCTGCACAGAGATGGCGGATGCTGACACAAAGACATCCGCTGCTGCGTCCGCTTCCACCCGCGGCATGAACGTACCTGACGGACAGATGGAGTGTGGGGTCAAAGTCTGGCCTCCTGACCAGCTTCAAAGCAGCAGACAGCGCTTGGTCCCCGCTCACCTCCACCTGGAGCTCAGCCAGCAGGGGGCATCGCGGAGGCGCTAAAGCCCGCAGGAGCTCTTCGGGAGATCCTGACGCTGCAGGTAATGACAACCTGAGAGACGCCACAAGTCAGCTTGCTCACACACAAACACTAGGGGACGTTGTTTACCTTTTGCAGCTGATGGATGAGGGGGCTGAGGGCTGGCGACGTTTGGACAGCAGACTCCTCCTCGGAACCCCCTGAGGAGACGCAACCAGGGAGGCTGTTGGACACAAACATGTTACACGGTCTGGATCCAGTCATCCGTCCATCCAGCAATGTTGCAGTGACTGGACCTTTGCCATCAGTCGCCTTGGCGCATTCAGGACAAGCCCAGTCTCTGGTGTCCACCTTAAGTCCAGAACACTTCCTATGAGTCCCTCTGGATCCACACAGCCGACAGCGGATTACTTCAAACCACCTGAGATGCAATGAGATGTCGTCGCCGTAGCAACACGGAACGATGGCAGTTTAGACCTGATCTTAGGCAGCATTGGTCAGAACCTGTCAGGTCTTACCCAGTCTTAGCAGAGTGTGCACGTCCGTTGTCACTGAGGCAGAAGTGGGCATCACAGTTCATATAGACCTCCAGCAGCTCTGCGTAGGCGTTGGCCTCCAACTCCCATGATGCATCTCTACGCAAAGAGAGGTGTAGCATGAAGCGTGCACCTGTGTTCTCCTATAGATGTGTCAGGTCCACTACCTCTCTGGTATGTATATTCCCATCCGCAGCATCTCTTCCTGGTATTCGTCCTTGTTGTTACAAAGCGTGCACCTGAAGAAGAATAGGCCGGCGCTATGCGCATGGCGCTGCCAGACACACACACATAAAGTCAGAGTCAGATGCACGAGCACGTCTGCTCACAGGAGGCGTGACAAAAGTCTGCCATCATGTGTATGGGTTACCTGCACACAGTCTCTATGGAACCAGCTGCCGTGACAGGATGGACACTTGAGGATGTTGTAAGACAGCACGGGTTCCAGGGAGTCCAAACACACGGAGCACGACTTTGGCGGAGTGAGGTCAGAGGTCACGCACACAGACTGGGAGGGACTGTGGTCAGAGCAGTAAGACCTGGACAGACACACACACACAAACTTTGCAGGAGTGCAGGTGAAAGGTTAGAGCATGTGGAGAGTGTGCCGCACTTACGGGAAGTTTCCAGTAAACTGAGAAATAAAGTTGTGCTTGCGTCCACACGGGAAGTGAACCATCTTTCTGCAACTTTTCACATAACAGCCTACACACGCGCCTTTCTTCTTGCACACACAACATGTCTGAAATGCACACGGAAACAACAACATGTACAGTGGTTAATGCCTATGATGAAATAATCAAGAGTCAAAAGGTTGTGAAGGGAACTGACGAGTCGGGCTGAGCGTCGACTCTCCTGCTTGATGTCGTTCACCAGGAAACCAAACACACCCTCGTTGTCCTCACCTCGCTGGTAGACACCACAGGATGTCAGCTGAAAGGAGAAGATCAAAGGTCACACTGCACACACAGGTGCACGCACGCACACACTAACCAGACAGAAGTAGTGCACAGAGATGTTGTGCTCCTGCACAGTGATTTTTTCCCCAAACAAGGCTGGGTCGTCATCTGAGGTTCTGCATAGAACACAACCTGCAGAGCAGCAAAATAACATTAAAAGATGACATTAGTTACTTATTATATGAATGAACTGGGCCTTGTGCGCCAATCTGACTAAAAATGTCAACTTCAACCTTCTAGAATGTTCATTACTATGACTATGTCTCAAATGGAACACTTGCGTCACTTGACTGCAGTAAGTATAATGTGTACATAGTTCCTGAGTGTGTGAATTTTTCTGTTCCAAATACATTACTGTCATTACACACTTACTAGAAATGATTAAATATTTACTTAATGGTGAATTGCAACCACTGGAGTTAACCCCTCCCTGCGACTATGCATTTGAGGGTGGTAAGTGTCCATCACCATTCACTCACTATTTTGAGTGCAGCATCCTGGTACTGGCAGTGCACTTCATTTGGTCATACTTCCCAGTTGGAGTGCACTATTGCGCTCAAAAAACTAACAGTAAGTATGCAAGTGTACCAACTGAGACGAGGCTTATATGTTCATCACTCACACGTGTCCACCATTTTGCTGTCGGTCAGCACTTCCTGCGAGCGTCTGACTTTCTTCATGCCGTTCAACGGGTGCCCAGCCTCCAGGGTCAAAGGTCACATTTGTCCAATCAATCCGATGAGATGCTGTGGGTCCAAAGTAGAAAAATATGAGCACGGAAATCATCTCCTGGTAAGATAGCAACAATGAATGATCTAGATGATGCATTAAAATGCTGCAAATAGAGTATAAATACACAGGGGTCAAGCGGGACTGGATTTGGCCTTCACTTTTTGGTCTATGAATATCTCAAGTTATATCTGCCCATAGATACTATATAGATATAGCTTATATAACTCAAAGTATATCCACTCCAGATGAAAATTTTAAGACCAGTGGAGCATTTTGTACTGTTGGACCTTAAGGAAGAGAGCTTCAAAATGCAAAAAGAAGAAAATGCAGTGAGACAACATTTTTTTTGATGAAGCAATTTATTGCAAAAAAACATTAACTGAAATAGACCGTTCATCAACTGATAAAAAGTTTAGGACAATAGCTCACAAACCCCAAAAACAAAATCATGAAGGAAGGAAAAAGTACCCCAGATCATGATGGCGGCCTCTCCGTTGGAGGAGAACATCTCAGGTGGGTTCTCCTTGTCATGCTATTAATGTTGCAAGCCATCAGGACCATCAAAGTCACATTTTTACTCATTAGAGAATAAAACTTTCTTCCACCTTTCAGTGTCCCTCCCATGTTTGGTACTCTCGTGCAAATTCTAAAAAGGCAATTTTGTAGCGTTCAAGTAGACAAGGCCTGTGAAGATGTTTTTTTCTTCTTAAAACCCTTCCCTTGCAGATGCTGTCTCATGGTTGTTGGATTGCACTCGGCTCCTCCGGCTCAGGATGAGTGACATTATTTGGGTCTACCACTTGACCTTTTTGTTCCATAACCCTAAGGATCTTTTAAGAAGCTTAAAATGGCTGTCTTACTGCATCCAACCTCAGCAGCAATGGCATGCTACGGGAAGAGGCCATGCTTATGCAGCTTAACAATCCGACCGAGTTCAAACAGAGAACTCTTTTTTGCCATTGCCATCAAGAGAACATGACAGTGTGAATCCACATTTTTGCATACAAGAATTTAATCCAAGATTTTGACTTTTAAAAGGCTGTGGGCTTCAACTTTTGGTCAGTTGATGAACAGCCTATTTCAGTTTAATGGTGGAAATAAATTGCTTACTCAAATTTTTTTTTTCGTCTCACTCACATTTCCTCTTTTTGCATTGTGAAGCTCTACTTAAGAGTCTCCTTACGATTGAAAAGTGCAAAATGTGAATTATTTAAATGTTTGAACAGGTTGATCAGGAGTATATAAAACTAGATAGACAGAACTTTCTGTCATTCGGGATCTTTGTGGTTTCTTGAGGGTGATGATTTAAAAAGAGTGGAAGGGTTAGAAGGAGTGAGATCATTTATAGTGGGGTCTCTGGTGAGATCATGTGCACAAGAGCCGTTGTACTGGGCCTACCGCTTGTCACAAGTCTGGACATGAAAAGTAAAGGCATTGTGTGCAATAGATTTGAACAAGATTGTATTTTAAGAACAAATTGTTTGCATGCAGTCAGAACTTTGACTAGTTGGCTAAAGCATGGAAAACAATAATATGTGACAAGTTGTTAGATCAATGTCCTTCGTAAAGCAAATTGGCCTGCGGGCACTAAAAAAGGTCCATGTTTCCACTTGAAACACTTCAAATCTGCAGGTGACATGATTGGTGGATGTCATTATAGGTAGCAATGATCCAAAACTGTGAAAATAGCAGATGTACATACTCAAAACACCTCACATTTCAACATGTGACTTGTAAGCTTGTATCTTCAATGTAACATCCTTTGATTAAAGTATCGAGTGGTTCATAAAAGCCGCAACTCGTCAATGAATTAGTGTGGTTATTGTTTTCCAATACTTTGGATAAATAAGTTCAGAGACAGTTCAGCAAGAGTTGTGAAACAATTACAACGTCCTCCTACCACCAAACACATGCAAAAGACAACGTTCTTTTTGGACGGTAAAATCTACAGTAAAATTATAAAAAACACGACCCCGTGTATTGTGTGCAGCGGCATGTTCCAAGGTCGATACTGGAGCTACCGTATTTACCAAGGCAAGGCAGGCAAACAATAAATGAATCGCTTTTTTAAAAAAAAAACGGCCGCCCATCGGCCCATTATTGATCGTCCCACAGGGAAAACTCGCAAGTAGTCTCGATATCCTCACATGAAGCTAAAGTAAAGCTGTAAGAATCAAGTCGACCTAATATCGAAGGAGTGAACAAAACTGAGAAAAGTGGCACTTTAGAGGGAAAAACAATGACTATTTTTGAAAAACGTGCAAGCAAACAAAAGGACGTTTCTCGTCATTATGCCATTCTCTACCTTACAAAAGTTACCGTATAAACAACCAGAAACGAACACAAAATGTTCGAGTGGGAAGTGCTAGTAGACCTACTTTGACATTCAGGATACAAGTTGTCACTTTGAAGTCATTTTAGTGTCGTTTTGTCCTTGTTTTCAAGGCGTGTTTTGTTTATTGACGTCAACCACTTTTAAATTTCCCTCTTCACATTTGCTGCCGCTTCTTATTCTTTTAGTTTAATGGCGGTTTGCAGTCATGGCTTTAAAGGTGCATAACGCCATCTACTGCTTCGGAGTATGTAACATGGGGCCTTACAGCATTCAGAGCAAAGTCTTTGCCCAACCACCAGGCCACGGGCATGAAATTTTTTTTAAATGCATATCAGTTTTGGAAATAAGATTATAGTAATAATATTATTAAAATATATACTGTTAGGAATTCCACAGTTTTTACATGTTTGTGTCCATCCATCCATCCGTTTTCTATTGCGCTTATCCTCATTATAGTTGCGGGGGTATGCTGGAGCCAACCTTCAGTATGTCCGGCCATCAAAAAACACGGCAATAAAACACGCACGGTTACACAACATGTTTTTTTTTTTTTTAGAGCAGCCCTTTCTCATTCGAAAAAGGAAAAATCAGACCCAGTTTCACCTCTTGTTCTTCTGTACGCACATACTCCGACACCCTGTCAACCTTACAAAAAGTCAGTGAATGTGGCACTGCCAGCTCATTTCACCATAATACAGGGTTAGCAAGCAACATTTAGCTTTGTTAACGCCACGGCCCCAATAGCTATATGCTAACCTGCAAAACAGCTGCATGTACTGCGTAACGCGTTGTTAATGAAGTGATTGGCTGTGTAAGCAAATCCGTGCGAACAGGATCTTCAGTGTTCGGACACTGTGTTAAAGTATATGTTGTTACCTCTTGTGGTCGCCTGTCACCCACTGAGTTGCATTGCAAAATGTTACAGTTACAGTTCAGGGTGGATTTGATTTTGTGCGCTGCATGGATTTGCTGTGCGCTGACAACGCCAGAGCAGTGCGCGACAAAGGGACCATTGCATGCTGAAAACAAACTCCAGGCTCGTACCACTAGTGAGTTTGTATTGACTATGTGCTTTTAATTTCATGTTGTTGTAAGGTACTTTTCTGAGACCCTTTTGTTCAGTGCTGTCAGACAGGATGTAATGCTGACAACAGAGTAAGGTTGCTGTTGAACCTGTCTCTCTTGTCGAGTAGAGCCAAGTATGAATACACTCAAGTTTGACTAACAACAAGCAAAATTTATACTAAAACCAAAATATTGATAGAACGCTCATTAAAATGGGAAAGACAGTACAGACAGAAGCTGGAGGGCTACTATTCCACCTCAGACCCTCGGCGCATGTGGGCGGGGCTCCAGCACATCACAGACTATCGACAGCGGAGTAGCGTAGGCACGTCCAGCCAAACCACACTTCCAGATGAGCTGAATGAGTTCTATGCCCGCTTTGACACCCAAACTCCTGATGAGCAGAGAGGGTGGCTGGACTTGGGGAGCACACAGGACTCACCTCTCATGGTGACATCAGCTGATGTGCGCAGGGTTCTGAACAAAACAAACCCACGAAAAGCAGCAGGCCCAGACAACATCTCAGGACGTGCACTTCGGGTTTGCTCATCAGAGCTAGCTGATGTGCTTGCTGACATATTTAACCTGTCGCTTGCACAAGCATCTGTACCGACCTGCTTTAAGTCCACCACCATAGTGCCCGTACCCAAGAAGAGCAACATGACCTGCTTGAATGACTATCGCCCTATAGCACTCACTCCTATTGTCATGAAGTGCTTTGAAAGAATAGTCATGACCCACATCAAAAACAGCATCCCAGCGGCAACTGTGGACCCTCTACAGTTTGCATATCGCCAGAACCGGTCCATGGATGATGCAGTCGACACTGCCATCTACACAGCCCTTTCTCACGTACACACAGCCCTTTCTCACCTACAGGGCCAGGACACATATGTCAGAATGCTATTTATAGACTATAGCTCTGCTTTTAATACAGTCAGCCCCCACAAACTCACAAATAAGCTCCTCACACTTGGCTTGTCTCCCTCCCTCTGTAACTGGGTGTTTAACTTTCTCACAGGCAGGCCCCAGTCAGTCAGAGTCCACAATCGCACATCCAGCTCAAGAATTGTGAGCACTGGGACCCCACAGGGGTGTGTGCTGAGTCCGCTCCTCTACACGCTCTTCACCTATGATTGCGTGGCCTCCCAGAACAACACCAGCATCATTAAATTTGCGGATGACACTACAGTGATCGGACTGATCACTGGTGGTGTTGAAACATCATACAGAAGAGAGATGGCGGACCTCATAGCTTGGTGTCATGATAACAATCTCCTTCTCAATACAGATAAGACTAAAGAGATGATCATCGACCCAAGAACAAGGGAAAAGGAGCCGCATAGACCCCTGTTTATTGATGAGACTGAGGTGGAGAGGGTGAAAACCTTCAAGTTCCTTGGCACATACATCAGTGAGGACCTCACCTGGTCTCGCAACACCCAACAAATTATGAAGAAGTCCCAAAGGAGACTGTACTTCCTGAGAAGACTGAGGAAATTTGGCATGTCCACCAAAATCCTTAGTTGCTTCTACAGATGCACTATCGAAAGTGTCCTTACAGCCTCCATCAATCACTGTTTGGTACGGTAACTGTACAACACGTGATAGGAAGGCACTCCAGCAGGTGATCAAGACCTCACAGAACATTGTTGGGGCAGCCCTCCCCTCACTGCAAGACATTTATAAAACCAGAGTCCTACGCAGAACACACAACCTCATCAAGGACAGCACACATCTACAACACTCATTATTCACACTCCTACCGTCAGGCAGACGCTACAGGAGTTTGAAGTCCAGGACCACAAGGCTGGCAAACAGCTTTTACCCACAGGCCATCAGGCTTCTCAACGACGCACTCACACATGCCGCACGCAACACACGCACACACTCATAGCACTTTATTTTTTATTTATTTATTTGTATTAATGTCTCTTCTGTTGTTGTTGCTTAATGTATTGGTATATATGTTTATGTTTCTTATGTTCTTATTATTTCTTGTGTTTTCTTTCTTTTCTTGGGAGAATGAACAGAATAAGATTTTCATTGCATAGTATAACTGCTGTTTTACCATGCACATGACAATAAAACTCTCTTGAATCTTGAATCTTAAATGCCTCACAACAGAAAACTGCAAACTCGGTTTATGACAGCAAAAAAATGCCTATTAGCAGCAAAGAAGCTGAAGAGTTTAAAATGTCTGAATACTTAATCAGCTAATCTTAGTCAAGAAATGGAGGCAAAACATTTGCTTGCCATTTGCAAAATGTAAACGGATGCAAAACATTACTGGACAACAGGGATTAAGCAACTGAAAAATGTAACACAACGATGAGGCAAAACACAGCATTAAAACAACTGCAGATGCCAAATTATAGATGACAGCCAAATATTTTAGAAGAATATCGAAAAATTTAGAGGCGAATTGCTTCACAACACACTCCGATACACAAAGATCTCTAATGACTAAACAGGACAAGGAAAAAAAGGGAAATGTGAATTTATCTTGGAGATGAACTAACTATCTAATCTATGTAAATATCACGGCACGTGATGTCGCATAAACTCTGTCGTAAAAAAATGACTAGTGAACAATGTTACGTCAGTACGCGCATGTGCAGAAAGGATCGTGTTTTCGGTACGGATCGCAAATCAACGGAACGCAGAGTTGCAGTCACTTAAAAGGTATGGCTTGTTCCACCAATAAAGCTAATCGTTCCCAAATAGAGTTAAGCGTCATCGATATTGAATAATAGGTCATTATATTTTCACCCTCAGAAACTTATGGTTTATGACTCGTCAGCGGCTAACAAGCGCTAGCTATAACCTGTTTCCATACATACCTTGTCTTGACGAACAGCGGCTCACTTGAGATACATCCGTTTTACACCATGTTAAAGTCCCTTTACTAATCTTTAAACTGGTCTGCTACTGTTGTGACTCTTGTGTTTGTGGCACAATCGCTTATTTAGGTGAACATATTTTGAATTCCGAAAACTAGGATACTCGGCCTGACACTACAGTATGCCAACTCTTTAGTTCAGTTATTTTTAAATAACACGTGAACCAGTAGTGCACATTATTGAACGTTTTGGCCATTTTTCTAATTTTATGTGACACTGAGTTGAGCAATATGTCTGGTGCATGAACGTACTGATAAAGGTTTGGATCCCCTTCGTCTCACTTCTGGCGCAAGCAGTATTTGGTGCTTGTCTGAGCCAATGTGTCGGAAAGATACTTTCGCCCCACACACTTAATAGAAACATTGACGCTGTAAATTGTGAAGAATGCGTGCTTGTACTTTTGATAGATTTACCAACACATGGCCCATTCACATTGATACTCAATCCTTGTACTTCTGGTAATATTACTTTTGCGTGTTATGATTTCCTGTTACGTTTACTGTAATTGCGCAGTTGGCACATTTGTGATGGTTCCGAGTGAGCGATTGTTGCTGTATGTTAGCTACCTGTATGCTGCACTCATGGGCGGCAACAGAGCTAGCAATAGTGCGGCTTCGGTGCTGCTTTGACAACTAACACATTCACACACTATGTGTTTTTTCTTCTCACAATTTGATACCTTTCTAAGAAAAACACCATATTACCTGCATTTTATTAGTGAAAAATAAGTGTTAACATCTTCCAACTTTTGGCCGAATACCGATTATTCCCTATTGGCTGATTAGGCCCTACTTCAGTTTTTCATTTACATGTGTCCATTGTAAGTGATCAGTAATTGTACAAAGTGGGTCGGTTTGGGGAAGATTGTTGCATTGCTTTTTTGTTGCTACCACTTTCAAATAAAGTTGGTATACTGGCTCTTCCTTGTTAATGGGCCCACCTTGCTCATTTGGTTTGAAGCTGAAATATTCCCACAGAGGGGCTGTAGCATTTGGCTTTGCAGTCATCTTTTTTCCTCCTAATTTCTACAGTGTTACCTTGCATTACTCCTCAGGAGGCTACACGCTTCTGCTGTATGTATGCTAGCTGCCTTGTCTCCCCTCACAGAGCCAAAGAAACTGTACAAAAAAGGGGGAAAGGCTTCTTGAGACGTCATCTGTACTTCTGTGAAGAAGGTGTCGGACGTTTCGCTCCTCATCCGAAGAGCTTCATCTGTACTTCTGTGAAGAAGGTGTCGGACGTTTCGCTCCTCATCCGAAGAGCTTCGTCAGCGAACAAGCTCTTCGGATGAGGAGCGAAACGTCCGACACCTTCTTCACAGAAGTACAGATGACGTCTCAAGAAGCCTTTCTCTCGTTGGACAACTCCTGTACGACTGAGAGCCTACACAGACTGTACAACAAAAGGGCTCACTTCTTTCAAGCAGATGCACCCAGGGGCTGAAAACAAGCACAGAGTGAACTCTCGTCATGCCTCTTTGGAGGCGAGAGAAAAGAAAGCATGCATGCACATGGCAATAAATAGTGTCCAGCAGAATTATCAAGTTAATTTAGATTTATCATGCTATTAATTAATTTATTATGTCAAGACTGTGTTATTCTGAAGGAGAAACTTTTTCACGTTTTAATTTTGCGAGATCGTGTGACACCCCTAGTGTATATACAGTACAATTTCCTGAATGGATTGCTCAAACTAATGCTATTAGGTAGATGGCTGTCAGACCTCTCAACTCCGGGTGAAAATGCACTACTGTTTCATCAGACCCACCCGCAATTCATCTATCTTGTCGTATCTCAGCCGGCCTTGCAAACTCATATTTTTTTGTTTAGTGACATTGAATATTATATTCTTTCAGCAACAAAACTTGTTGCTTACACACCAATCTTGCAGGTTTCACATTCACCTCAGATTGACTAGGGAGTGGCCCATCGTTCTTAAAATAAACTCTACACTCCGTATCCACTTTGTTCCTTCTTGACGAAGACATTTTGGTTCATGAAAGTCTGGGGGCAAGTACAAAATACAGCATACAACACAGCCCCGGCAAACTGCAGATGACGCATTGCTACCATTTTCAGTCCCAGAGTTGTGCCGCGTCTTCTACTCTGACAGTGCACCCCTGGCGGATAATGTCGATTATAATTTTATTAAAAATGTCTAGAACTAGGGATGTCCTGATCCACATTTTTTGCCTTCCGATCGGATCAGATTTTTTTTTTTTTTGAGAATCGGATCAGATTTTCACGTAGAAAAATCACAACAGCATAAGCAACGTTGGTGTTTCATTATTGATACTTCCTCCCTTTAACACCCATCAGTGTGCAAGACAACCACAGAGATAAAAATAAGGACTTGTCTTTTTTTATTACTGCTTCAATTAATTCATTTGTCTTTCATGTGTTCTGTGTACACTGTGAGTGACTCAGGAGTTAATTTAGGTATAATATAATTTAGGTATAAGATCGGACTGGCACCAAAACATGACTTACATCACAGTCTAGGAACAGAATTTGTACGTACCGCGACCTCTACTTATTTAACTCTCTCTGCTTTTTCCCTGTGCCCGATATAAGTAATATCATAAATATGTTGATGGTTTCCCACCAACTCGCACAGCCGCTTGTCAGAAAGTTAGCTTAAATCCTCTCAACTCACTGTCGCCACGGTTAATTGGTTCGTTCCAGCTCCGACCGCCATATGTGAATTTCCGCGAAGTAGGATTTAATATTAATTCAGGGTTAAAAATAAATCATTACGTTTCTATGATGTCTTGTATTCTTTACGCTACGATTTTAAATACTGTACACTACTTTTTGAAATTTGGTGTATTTGCACAAGTATCGGTATAGGATTGGTAACGCTGATACCAGCTTAAATTAGTATTGGATCGAGGAGGAGAGAAAATGTGGCAGAGTGAGGAGAGAGAGAGTGTGCGCGGTGATCTTACTCCTTCATGGTCACCACGAGCGTGACCAGAATACTGCATATGAATTCCATTCCATTCCATTCCATTTTCCTCCGCTTATCCGGGTCCGGGTCGCGGGGGCAGCAGTCTCAGTAGGGAAGCCCAGACTTCCTGGTCCCCGACCACCTCCTCCAGCTCCACCGGGAGGACACCAAGGCGTTCCCAGGCCAGCTGTGAGACATAATCCCTCCAGCGTGTCCTAGGTCTTTCCCGGGGCCTTCTGGGCATGCCCGAAACACCTCACCAGGGAGGCGTCCGGGAGGCATCCGGACTAGATGCCCGAGCCACCTCAGCTGGCTCCTCTAGATGTGAAGGAGCAGCGGCTCTACTCTGAGCTCCTCCCGGATAACCGAGCTCCTCACCCTGTCTCTTAGGGTGAGTCCCGCTACCCTACGAAGAAAACTCATTTCAGCCGCTTGTATCCGCGATCTCGTTCTTTCGGTCATGACCCAAAGCTCATGACCATAGGTGAGGGTGGGAACATAGATCGAACGGTAAATTGAGAGCTTTGCCTTCCGGCTCAGCTCTCTCTTCACCACGACGGTCCGGTACAGCGACCGCATTACTGCAGACGCTGCGCCGATCCGCCTATCGACCTCATGCTCCAACCTTCCCTCACTCGTGAACAAGACCCCGAGATACTTGAACTCCTCCACCTGGGGCAGGACCTCATTCCCAACCCGGAGGGAGCAATCCACCCTTTTCCGACTGAGAACCATGGCCTCGGATTTGGAGGTGCTGAGTCTCATCCCAGAAGCTTCACACTCAGATGCAAACCGTCCCAGTAAACGCTGCAGGTCACAGCCCGATGAGGCCATCAGGACCACATCGACTGCAAATAGCAGAGATGAGATCCTAGTGCCCCCGAACTGGACTCCCTCGACACCTTGGCTGCGCCTAGAAATTCTGTCCATGAAAATTATAAACAGAATCGGTGACAAAGGGCAGCCTTGGCGGAGGCCAACGTTCACCGGAAACAGGCTTGACTTACTACTGGCAATGCGAACCAGGCTCCTGCTTCGGTTGTACAAGGACTGAATGGTGCGTAGTAGCGCGCCACCAATCCCATACTCCCGGAGCACCCCCCACAGGACACCGCGAGGGACACGGTCGAATGCCTTTTTCCAGGTCCACAAAGCACATGTAGACCGGTTGGGCAAACTCCCAAGTACCCTCCAGGACCCTTGCAAGGGTGTAGAGCTGGTCCAGTGTTCCGCGACCAGGACGAAAACCACATTGCACCTCCTGTAGCCGAGGTTCGATTAACGGTCGTACCCTTCTCTCCAGCACCCTGGAATAGACTTTCCCAGGGAGGCTGAGGAGTGTGATCCCCCTATAGTTGGAACACACCCTCCGGTCACCCTTCTTGAAAAGGGGGACCACCACCCCAGTCTGCCAATCCAGAGGTACTGTTCCCGACTTCCACGCAATGTTGAAGAGACGTGTCAGCCAAGACAGTCCCAAAACATCCAGAGCCTTGAGGAATTCAGGGCGAAACTCGTCCACCCCCGGAGCTTTGCCACTGGGGAGCATTTTGACTACCCCAGATACCTCAGCCACGGTGATGGAACTGTCCGCGTTCGTATCCTCAGTCTCTGCTTCCTCTATGAAAGGTATGTCAGTGGGATTGAGAAGGGCCTCAAAGTATTCCTTCCACCGCCCAACTATATCTTCAGTCGAGGTCAGCAGGCCCCTGTCCCCACTGTAAACAGTGTGGACCGGGCACTGCTTCCCCTTTCTGAGGCGCCGGACGGTTTGCCAGAACCTCTTTGAGGCTGACCGAAAGTCGTGTTCCATGGCCTCACCGAACTCCTCCCACACCCGAGTTTTTGCCTCGACCACCGCCGAAGCCGCGTGCCGCTTGGCCTGCCGGTACCTGTCAGCTGCTTCAGGAGTCCCACAAACCATCCATGCTCGATAGGACTCCTTCTTCAGCTTGACGACAGCCCTGACCTCTGGTGTCCACCATCGGGTTCGGGGCTTGCCGCCACGACTGGCTCCGACCACCTTGCGGCCGCAGCTCCGATCGGCTGCCTCAACAATGGAGGCACGGAATAGAGCCCATTCGGACTCGATATCCTCGTCCTCCCCCGGGATGCAGGTGAAGCTCTGCCGGAGGTGAGAGATGAAGACTCGACGAACAGGCGACTCTGCCAAACGTTCCCAGCACACCCTCACTACACATATGAATTGCCTTTCAATATTTTTAGGCTAGTAATAGGCCATAGTTAAGCATGAAACAGCGACCATTTATTAAATAATAATAAAAAAAAAAAGCGCAAGGAGACAATGTTTTTTTTTTAACGTGATGTTGCGAGGGAAGACTATATAGCATAAATTAGTCTTTACTCTCATACTCTGAATGTTTTTCTTCTTGCTTCTGTTGAGTTGTGCTTGGTAATTGTATTACCATGCAGTATTTATGGGTCTGAACTTTGACATTTTGAATAGTGAAGCCATGGTGTAATGTTCTAAAATTAGCTAACACATGGTGAACTGTACACACCGACCAGCCATCAACTTCTCAAGCTGCACTTTACTCTGTTGCACAGCGACTACAGGCTTGAGGGAATAGTCAGAAATTGACTCAACTGAGACGTAAGTCTTGAATAGGAACAGCACTGCATTGGAGTGGAATTATTTTGGGTTAAAAGAAAACAAGATCATGCTGTACAGAGAAGACTATCACTGTACTGTAGTTACTGCAAAAGGTGGAAACTTGTTTCAATGCTAAATACGAATAAGTGATACTAAACCAAAATCGCACAATTTAGCTAGGCTAAGCAAAGCTCCTCACAGCATGCACCTAAACAATAAACAAACACCCCTACTGGCTGGTTTTACTTAAAAGAAGAGTAAACGCTAAATAACTGATCTAGTTACATCCTGTAGCACTTCTGCAATGACACTTAGGCAAGATAGCTGTAGATTGTGGACAAATAGTGATTTTTCTGTGTTTTTAACACACCAACCAACCAATCTAATCTGCTCTAACTGACCTGTAATTAGTTGAAGCCATTGGAACACCACTTGCACAAACAGCGCTAAGATTTACTTATTACTATAGATGCTCGATATTGGCTTTCTTACTGAAAGCCCATAAGCTAATATTGTCTAGAGCAGGGTGTCCAAAGTGTGGACCGGAGGCCATTTGCGGAGGCCGGCTGTTTTTTTTAATTGGCACATTCGCGGCAAATTCTGAAAATATAATTTAACAAAAAGCAAAAATGGAAACATCTGCAGTAATTTCACAAGAATAAAGTAAAAATATTCAGAGAAAAAAGTTAACGTGGAAAAAAAAAACGTAATTTCACAAGAATAAAGTAATATTACAAAGAAAAATAATGTCATTTTAGTAGCATAAGGTTGAAATTTTAAAGAAAAAAAACAATGAGAAACAAACAAACCAAAGAATTAAGTTGTAATTTTTGGAAAATAAAGTTGGGGAAAAAGTTATAATATTCCGATGAAGTCTAAATATTTTGGGAATAAATTCATAATTTTGAGAAGAACATTTACAATGGGAAAGTTGAAATAGTGGAAAATAAAATTTACTGCAAATTGCATATTTACAATGCCAACAAAGTGAAACTTGGAAATAATTCCAGACTGCAGACATCCTGAGCCAGAAGTCTTATTTCTCTGTGGACCACAGCACAGTTTGATGAGTTTATCACTCACATGTTGAAATCCAGGCAATCCCTTATCCGATATCATTATTGTCAGAAAAAAACAATATCGATATGATCAGATATCACATTTTTATGCCAATATTGCCGATAATATTGGACATCCCTAATTATTCGTAATCAATATTCATCTTTCAAAATATCCAATTCCCTAAGTTGAACATTTTAAAGTTATTTAATTTACGGGAAAATACCACAAAGCAGAAATAAAATGGCTTGAAAGATGCTTGTTTAAAAGACACTTGACTGTGGCTGAAAGTTGAAAACCAAAGACAAAAGCTACAACAAACATTAGATTATATCTAAAATTAAGATTCTTTTATATAGTTTCATTACTTTCATGTTACCTTTTGAAAAATTATTTATTAGCACATGTGCTGCTTTTAGAGTCATCTTTGAGCCCTGATGGCCCCTGACCGAAATGTTTCCACATGCATGTACAGCCATATGAAAAAATGAGGACACTCCATAAAAACATTTATCTTCGGTGTTTCCCCAACCATTATATTAGGGGTTGCCAATATGAAATCCAGAGAGCTCCCCTGTGATGCAAGAGACAATAAACATTTTGGGCGTGACCAAATCAACTCTCGCATAAAGTCCTAGAAAACCACAGAAGATCTCATAATCCTTTCCTTGATGAAGAGAAAGATTCCATTCCATTCCATTCCATTTTCCTCCGCTTATCCGGGTCCGGGTCGCGGGGGCAGCAGTCTCAGTAGGGAAGCCCAGACTTCCCGGTCCCCGACCACCTCCTCCAGCTCCACCGGGAGGACACCGAGGCGTTCCCAGGCCAGCTGTGAGACATAATCCCTCCAGCGTGTCCTAGGTCTTCCCCGGGGCCTTCTCCCGGCTGGGCATGCCCAAAACACCTCACCAGGGAGGCGTCCGGGAGGCATCCGGACTAGATGCCCGAGCCACCTCAGCTGGCTCCTCTCGATGTGAAGGAGCAGCGGCTCTACTCTGAGCTCCTCTCGGATAACCGAGCTCCTCACCCTGTCTCTTAGGGTGAGTCCCGCCACCCTACGAAGAAAACTCATTTCAGATGCTTGTATCCGCGATCTCGTTCTTTCGGTCATGACCCAAAGCTCATGACCATAGGTGAGGGTGGGAACATAGATCGATCGGTAAATTGAGAGCTTTGCCTTCCGGCTCAACTCTCTCTTCACCACGACGGTCCGGTACAGCGACCGCATTACTGCAGACGCTGCGCCGATCCGCCTATCGACCTCACGCTCCAACCTTCCCTCACTCGTGAACAAGACCCCGAGATACTTGAACTCCTCCACCTGGGGCAGGACCTCATTCCCAACCCGGAGGGAGCAATCCACCCTTTTCCGACTGAGAACCATGGCCTCGGATTTGGAGGTGCTGAGTCTCATCCCAGAAGCTTCACACTCAGATGCAAACCGTCCCAGTAAACGCTGCAGGTCACAGCTCGATGAGGCCATCAGGACCACATCGTCTGCAAATAGCAGAGATGAGATCCTAGTGTCCCCAAACTGGACTCCCTCGACACCTTGGCTGCGCCTAGAAATTCTGTCCATGAAAATTATGAACAGAATCGGTGACAAAGGGCAGCCTTGGCGGAGGCCAACGTTCACCGGAAACAGGCTTGACTTACTACTGGCAATGCGAACCAGGCTCCTGCTCCGGTTGTACAAGGACTGAATGGCACGTAGTAGCGCGCCACCAATCCCATACTCCCGGAGCACCCCCCACAGGACACCGCGAGGGACACGGTCGAATGCCTTTTCCAGGTCCACAAAGCACATGTAGACCGGTTGGGCAAACTCCCAAGTACCCTCCAGGACCCTTGCAAGGGTGTAGAGCTGGTCCAGTGTTCCGCGACCAGGACGAAAACCACATTGCACCTCCTGTAGCCGAGGTTCGATTAACGGTCGTACCCTTCTCTCCAGCACCCTGGAATAGACTTTCCCAGGGAGGCTGAGGAGTGTGATCCCCCTATAGTTGGAACACACCCTCCGGTCACCCTTCTTGAAAAGGGGGACCACCACCCCAGTCTGCCAATCCAGAGGTACTGTTCCCGACTTCCACGCAATGTTGAAGAGACGTGTCAGCCAAGACAGTCCCGCAACATCCAAAGCCTTGAGGAATTCAGGGCGAAACTCGTCCACCCCCGGAGCTTTGCCACTGGGGAGCATTTTGACTACCCCAGATACCTCAGCCACGGTGATGGAACTGTCCGCGTTCGTATCCTCAGTCTCTGCTTCCTCTAGGGAAGGTATGTCAGTGGGATTGAGAAGGGCCTCAAAGTATTCCTTCCACCGCCCAACTATATCCTCAGTCGAGGTCAGCAGGCTCCCGTCCCCACTGTAAACAGTGTGGACCGGGCACTGCTTCCCCTTTCTGAGGCGCCGGACGGTTTGCCAGAACCTCTTCGAGGCCGACCGAAAGTCGTGTTCCATGGCCTCACCGAACTCCTCCCACACCCGAGTTTTTGCCTCGATCACCGCCGAAGCCGCGTGCCGCTTGGCCTGCCGGTACCCGTCAGCTGCTTCAGGAGTCCCACAAGCCATCCATGCTCGATAGGACTCCTTCTTCAGCTTGACGGCAGCCCTGACCTCTGGTGTCCACCATCGGGTTCGGGGCTTGCCGCCACGACTGGCACCGACCACCTTGCGGCCGCAGCTCCGATCGGCTGCCTCAGCAATGGAGGCACGGAATAGAGCCCATTCGGACTCGATATCCTCGTCCTCCCCCGGGATGCAGGAGAAGCTCTGCCGGAGGTGAGAGCTGAAGACTCGACGAACAGGAGACTCTGCCAAACGTTCCCAGCACACCCTCACTACACGTTTGGGTCTCCCGGGTCTGTCCGGCATCCTCCCCCGCCATCTAATCCAACTCATCACCAGGTGGTGATCAGTTGACAGCTCAGCCCCTCTCTTTACCCGTGTGTCCAAAACATGCGGACGCAGGTCTGATGATACGACTACAAAGTCGATCATAGACCTGCGGCCTAGGGTGTCCTGGTGCCATGTGCACTTATGGACATCCTTATGCTGGAACATGGTGTTTGTGATGGACAAACTGTGGTTCGCACAGAAGTCCAACAACATCACACCGCACGGGTTCAGATCGGGGAGGCCGTTCCTCCCAATCACGCCCCTCCAGGTCACACTGTCATTGCCCACATGGGCGTTGAAGTCTCCCAGCAAAACGACAGAGTCACCAGTTGGGGTGCTCTCCAGCACCCCTCTGATGAACTCCAGGAAGGCTGGGTACTCTGAACTGCCGTTTGGCGCGTACGCACAAACGACAGTCAGGACCCTTTCCCCAACCCGAAGGCGTAGGGAAATGACCCTCTCGTTTACCGGGGATGACTCCAACACAGAGGCACCGAGCCGGGGGGCTATTAATAAGCCCACACCAGCTCGCCGCCTCTCCCCTGCAGCAACTCCAGAGTAGAACAAGGTCCAACCCCTCTCGAGGAGTTTGGATCCAGAACCCAAACTGTGGGTCGAGGTGAGTCCGACTATATCTAGTCGGAATGTCTCAACCTCTCTCACAAGTTCGGGCTCCTTCCCCGCCAGAGAAGTGACGTTCCATGTCCCAAGAACCAGATTTGGCCGCCGAAGACCAGGTCGCCTAGGTGCCCGCCCTCGACCGCCACCCAAAACGAAGAGAAAGATGTGGGGGGGAAAAAAAGGAAATCAAGAATATTCTGGACAAGGTTGGAGCATCATTGTCAAAATCTACAATCAAGACAGATACTGTATGTGAAGTAGAAGGTGTAAATCACATCTTGCAAGGGCCTGAAGCGTCATCATTCACCTTTTGTATACACCTCATTTGGTTCATGAGAACCAATGAGTATGCTATTTAACATATTCAATGGTAGTACAAATGCAAACAGTACATTTTTGATCCTTCAGGCCTGTTGTCCAGCCAATACCATGGGAAAGAAGAGTCGGTCGAAGAAGTCCGGGTCAGGAGCTAGTGCTGTGGCTTCTCCAAAAGAGATGATGAACTTAATTTCTGAACTGCTGCAAAGTAAGTTTATTTATGTTTAGTAAGTAGACACTTGGTATCTACATACAGTTTGATTTTCTACTATTACACATTGAGAGTTTTAACCCATCAATACCTGGTGCATCATGGTACAGGGAGAGTGTCTACACCAGGTATGTCAAACTCGTTTTCACCGTGTGCCACATCGCAGTTATGGTTGCCCTCAGATGGCCGCCTCTAATTGTGAAACCATATTAATGTATAATTGTCTCATGGTATTACACATTTGATTATTTACTTACATTGAAATCAGAAGTCAAGGTGCCAGGTATAGATTGGAATATACAACTGTTGTATAATTCATTTTAAATGGGGTTTGACAAAAACAAAATAAGAAACTCCAATTGCATGGTTAAGCAAGATTACAGGGTGACCGTAATGTTACCACCTGTTTTAGTTGTTTGTTTTTGTCTTAAATGGAGGCAAGGGCAATGTGGTGTCCATGCTTTAATGATATTTGTGTTTTTTCAGAGTGCAGCGGTGATGCTCCATCTGCCAGAGAAGAGTGGGAGGAATATGTTCAAATTAGAAGCTTAGTGGAGAAGATCCGCAAGAAACAGAAGGGTAATTTTGGCCAAGTGCAAGTGTAACCATCTTATGTTCCTTTTTTGTAATTGATTGCCAGCTCTGCAGCATTCACGTCTTTTCTACGGACAATGCATTATCTAGTGCGTATAATAAGACCCGAGGTTAGTTCAGTTCAATTCAGTCAATACCTCAAATCAAGCAGGAATTACCAATCACCTGTTCTGCTATTGGACTGCTTGTGCATCCCTCGTTGTCTGTCAAGGCAAGCAGCATTTAAAAGGTAAAATGAAGATGTCGACTTTACCTGACGATGTTGTTAGCCACTCGTCAAAGTCCCATTCATCTATTTGGTGTGCTCTGTTCCAGCACAGTAAGCAACTCAGCTTACATACACACACACACACACACACACACACACACGTCTCTTCCTCACTCACAGTAACAACACTTCGTCCTTATCTACCAACAACATTCACAGCGAGCTGCATTGATGAACACCAGAATTCAGAACATCAATGTTACAACATCACCAGGTCATTACAGTATGTAGTAGGTTAACAGCCATATTTACCTGAATCCATTACAGAACAAAAGTTACATGTTATATGCATTACGTGCCATGGTGAGAGATGGTGTTGTTTTTCATTATTTCCAGGCTGCCTAATCACTCATTGCAGCATGTATAGTATTTGTTAAATCAGTGCTCGTTTACATGGAGCCCAGGCACCATCGTGAACCTTTTTTATTTTATTTAATTGCTCGTCTGCGTTATAAGGTGCACGCATGCGTGGGGGGTAATCATATGATATATCAATCTCACCACACGCCGTGGAAGATTATAGAACCCAGTGTTATGTTTTTTTTAATGTCTGTTTGTGAAGGGACTATGATTTTAAGTCAGTTTGAACTACTTTTTTTCCCCCCAGGTATGTCAGTAGTATTTGAGTGTTCTAGAAACAACCATTTCCACGATCTGGTGTCCTGGGCAAAAGAGAATGGGGTCGCCTGTGATAGTTTCAGAATTGCCAACTTTGGAAAAGAAGGATATGGCCTACAAGCCACCAGAGACATCAAGGTGAGGAGAACCGTGCTCTCACAGATAAAAGAAGAATTGTAACATATTTTAGAGATTGTATTTTTACATCAAAAGGTGCCATCCACTCACTCTTCAGACTTCACTTTCTGTCTAGAAGAAAATTAATACATAAATGGAAATAAAAGTATGACTGTTTCACTGACATTCAAAACAATTGTTTTCTTCATGTGGCAGTCGTTCACACACACACACACACACACACACACACACACGCACACACACACACACACACACAAATGGTATGCGACTCACTGTCAGTTTGAGCGCCGAGCCATGACTGACTGATACAAGTTTTTAACACATGGGTGATGAAGTCAGATAAGCGACCAGTCGATCTACACCAACACAGCTCTCCCAAATATGTATTCATTCAAGGTTTTTGATATTTGATAAAAAGGCCTCTTGCAAGCACTTTTTGTTTTCATCTGCTAGTAGTGACCATCGACATCCATCTTTCACCCAGTGGCAGCGACGCAATGTTCAACTTTTTCAACCATCTTAACTCAATATTATTTGATCCAACAAGGCATGAAAGAAAATGTTTCTCCATGCAACTCGGTAATCTCTATATGTGCTTTGTAAATGTAGGCAGAAGAACTGTTCTTGTGCATTCCGAGGAAGATGCTGATGACAGTGGAATCGGCACAGAATTCTATTCTCGGTAAGTCATTTGTGTATCTCTTTGAAAAAATATTTTTTCGTGATGTAATAGTTGAAACAGTTATGCATTACTAAATTATGTTATTAATTACAGTAGATCCCCGCTATTCACGAGGGTTACGTAAAGTAATTGACACATAAATAAAATAAAAATATTTTTTTTTTGTTTTTTTTTACAATAATAAAGCCTAGCGTATGCTGCTGCATCAAAGTGCCGCCGTACGCTAAGGTGGCTCGCTCTCCGTTAAAACAAGGGATCCAGACTGCGACTAAATGGTCGCATTTTGTGACTAAAATATGAGACATTGCGAGTGAATTTTTCTCTACTCACGAATGTGCGACCAGATAAAAGTACATGTTCCGTGTAGAGTTGACCAAGGACGTACCTTATTACCTTGACAATGAAAATAATCTGTGAAATGTGCAGTCAATTGACGCGAGCTTGTCATGGTCTACGCCAGGGGTGTCGAACTTGTTTTCATTGAGAGCCACTTTGCAGTTATGGCTGCCCTCGGAGGGCCACTTGTAACTGTATACCTTGTTGCATAATCAGATAATGTTAAATTTTTTTTTGTCAAAGTGAAAGAATAAATACATTAAAAGAAGGAAAAGTGCATGATTGACACACATTATTCCTAGGTTTTTGGGGGCCACATAAAATGATGTCTCTCCAAAAGAATGTGTATAAGGATGTGGATTTATCACTATCAAATTAATGTCTGGTCAAATTTTTTTTTATGCTCACTAGTGTTTGAAATTATGTCACTGTTCAAGCAACAGATAATTATGAATAATGAAACTTCTGTCTCTAGGACCTCTGCTCCGCCAGGATCGGATTCTTAAGGCTATGGGAAATGTTTCCCTGGCCCTCCACCTGCTTTGTGAGCGAGCGAATTCTGCATCATTGTGGCTGCCATATATCCGCAGTCTTCCTCAGGATTACAGTACTCCACTGTATTACCAGCAGGATGAGGTCCACCTGCTTCTCGGCACACAGGCTATTCAGGATGTCCTTAGTCAGTTTAAAAATACAGCACGCCAATACGCCTACTTCTACAGACTTTTACAGGTAGGAAAATGCAATGTTATTACTCTGTTGGCATGCTACCTTTGTACAGTGTTCCCTCGCTACGTTGCGGTTCACCCTTTGCAGATTCTCTCTTTCGCAGATTTTTTTAAAGTGCAATTTGGACTTTTAAAAAAAAAATTTTTTAACAGTGTATGAACAGGCATTGTGTTCTGCGTCCTTGTGGTGTCTTACAGTGACCTATCGGTGCTCTGTTGCACGTGTTTGTTACTGTATTTACTACTGCTACCAGTATAGGAGGTTGTATACTCATGTGGCAGTTGAATGGTGTCCAGACTGTCCAGTTCATCTCAGTAAATATAGAGCCACAACAGTCCTGATTGGCTAAGGGAGAACCCACCCATTGTGTTCTGCATTCTGATTGACAATGGTCTGCAGCCAATCAATTTTGTTAATGCAGGACTGGCTATTTCCTGTTGTATAAACGCTAGTAGCTAGCTGCTGAATAGCATGTAGCATGCTTCATTCAGTAGCATGCTGAATGAAGGCAGAAGTTATGCGGCTGTTGGGCGCTTGGAATACTGTAAATGAATCTTCGGTTCATGGAGGACGATGAGGATGAATATGTTTTTTTTTCAACAAGGATACAAAAACGCTAAAGCCTAACGGTGCCAGGAAATGAAATATGCGTGAGTCACTTCATTTCTTGTGTCCAATCTCATAAGTTGATCATTAAAATTCAAATGAAATTTGAACTTTGAGGGTTTAAGTGTTTAACAAGAGATAAATATGATAAAATGTTAATGCATGTCTGAGAAAAGTGTATAAAGTGAATGGTGAGGGGTTTACAGCCTTAAAACATATATTTGTGCAAAAATATAGTTGGCTACTTCGCGGATTTCACTTATTGCGGGCTATTTTGGGAACCTATCCCCCGCGATAAACAAGGGAACACTGTATTTACAGACTGGCTGTATGCTGTATGCTCTTACCGCAGCACTTAGAACGGGTTAGAACTGGTGGGTTGTGACATACAAGAGCACAGTCATCTGCGTAATGAAACTCAAGCACTTTCTCCCTTTTGTAATTTGGTGGTTGCCTGGAGCCTCCTCAAATTAAAGAGACTGTCATCTAGACAGAAGTCTACTATCACACCGCTGATGTCCTCAATCTCCTTGTGGAGAAGCTGTGTGACATGTAGCAGGAAGATGTTAAAGTACTGGCCCTAGTACACATCCCTGCCTTATCCCTGTATGTACAAGGAAGGTGGAAGACTCTTGTCCTCCAGTAGTCACCCGAGCAGTCATTCTGTCATGGAAATGTCTGTGAATACTCACAAATTTACTAGGACATTAAACCTGAGAAGCACTTCTCTCTGAACAGTGTTGAAGGCTTTAGAGAGATCAATAAAGGCTATGGCAGATCCTGGTGGTGTTCTCTACGCTTTTTCCTGCAGCTCTCGAGCTTTGAAAATCATGTTCACCATGCTCCCGTTCTTCCTTTAAGGAGTGAAATTCCCCGTCTGTGGTCTGTGTGTTCTTATAAATGGTAACAATGTTGGCATCTCTCCTCTATTGTGGAATGTTGTCGTTGGCCCAGATAATAGAGATGTACATGTGTAGGGTTCGTATCGGTGGAGGTGTAAACAGGTCATGGAGAACAGTGTGGTCTGCATCAGACTCCTGATTGAGCAGTGTGTCGAACTGTTCAGCCCATCTCAGCAGGATGCCAGGGGTGCTCCTTGAGGTGTGTCAGACCATCTGCCATTTTCACAGGAGTGATATAGCGATTTGTTGGGCTGTAGGTGTTTTTGACAGTATTATAGAAGTTATGCATGGCATGTTGACCAGTCTGTACACAAGCGCTGAACGTGGAGTTTTGTAAAGCCTTCATTCTATACGAGTTCAGACATGGCCTAACTACCCTTTTTCCCATTTTCCCATCATTTGCAGACTCATCCTGCTGCCAGTGTTCTACCCTTGAAAGACAGTTTCACATTTGATGACTACAGGTCAGTTTGGATTAAAAAAAAAAAATTAAAGTTGTTTGTGTTGTCTCCAAGCGTCGTGGTCTGAAGTATATACAGTACAAAGACTCAAAATTATTCAACCCTCATTGTAAATTTTATTCTGCCAACTTTGTAAACCTGCAGTAGTTGCAGTAGCACTAAAACAACTAACTAAAAACAATATAAATCGTCAGCGACCCGAGCTAAACGTGGCTAAATGGGTAAACTTCCCAGCAATTGTTTTGCAACAGAATGCATTGTAAGGATAATCCATAATTTCCGGCCCACAAAAGAGTTAGAGGAATCCCTGGAAACACGAAAATGCAGGACGACGGATGAGGGTGAAATCACATCATATGGCACCTCTCTGGAGCTCATGATGGATGTGAAACCCGAAGTACAGATGGAGGCGTCAAAAGAGATGTAAAAACATGGAAAGAGATTACAGACTTGCACAAAGAGAACATGGAGCAAAGAAATTCATATAATAAGGGAGAATGACAATAAAAAGCAGCAAGATCTTATAAACAAAAATATTGACACATTCACTCCACAATCTTTACTGTTTACTGGTGTTACCATATTTGAATGACTGTATGGAGATATGAGGAAATAACTACAATAGCGCACTTCATTCACTAACCATACTCCTAAAACAGGGCAGTTAGGATAATCCATGATGTTTGTTATGGAGAACACACAAACCTTATAATCGAAAATATTGAAATTCACCAATAGGGATTGATTACAGGTGGGCAGTGTCTTCTGTCATGACCCGTCAGAACCAGATCCCTACTGAGGATGGCAGCCGGATCACACAGGCCCTCATTCCTCTTTGGGACATGTGTAACCACATAAATGGACTGGTAGGTGCATTTCAAAGTCAGATGTACTAAATACATAATAAGGGCCAAGGCCAAGTCAATAACTTTGGAAATATATTTTCGCCAAATGCTTTCAATTTCTGCTGTGGATGATGATGATGATGATGATGATTATAATTATATACAGTATATGTTAGCAGTCAGACACTCCGTGAATGTGATGGTTAGAGAGTGGAGATGCTCGATAGTGGCTTTCTCACTTTTCGATTCAGACCTTCTGGAACAGATTAACAATGCTAACTAAGGTTCCACTGTAAAAAAAATAAAAAAGGACTTATTCCAGCTTGTGTAGCTTTAATTTGTCTCCTTGTTGGTGTAAATTTCTCTGGCTTTGTCTCCTTCTCATGTGAATTTAATGTTGGTAGGACTGACATGACGCTCCACACGGACTGGCGTTTCGCTACTGAAACACGGTACAATGTAATTTTACTGGAATTGGAATTGGTACTGGATTGGACTTTCAGGATTTTCATTGGTCAAAATGTGCTTGACAGCAGGTGAATGCGTTTTTGTGGACAGATCCTCTGGTGTTGTTGGAGATCTTTTAACATCGGAGTGGGGAAAATGTGTGCTTTTAAAAATCTGTGTTTGTGTGGAAATGGCCTAAGCTCAGGAAAAAACCCATCACAGATCGCTGGAACAACAGGCTTTTATTGCAGGTTTGAATTATCTCACAACAGGCACAATAATTGCTAATAATAACACAGGGCACTGTTGCTTTAGCAACTCTCGCCAAGCTAAAACTCAACTCTGAACCCCCAGTGTCACGTCCTGTCCGGCGGCCATTCCATTTATAGCAACACACACAAGCACCAAAGTCTCATTTACTCTTATTATATCTACTATATTTGGTAATACAAATGTGAAAGTGACTATAGGGATGTTAGTCCATGTCTAGAGGGCTCTAATAATGTTAAAATTTATTTAGAAGGTCATAAATAGCTTTCCTATCCTCTAACTACAATTCTATTCTATTTCTAAATAAGCAATCCTACTTTGCGGAAATTCACTTATCACAGTCGAGCCTGGAACCAATTCACTGCGATAAACAAGGGATTACTGTATTTGCTTTTCTAATTATTTTCTGCATATACAACTATAATTGTTCTATAAAGAAAGTGTTTTGTGCTAACATTTAAGGGTGTCTGGAATGCATTAATTGGATTTGCATTATTTCGTATCGGAAAAATGTATTCGGTTATTTTCAGGTTTTGTCACACGTTCTGTCTGGAATGGATTAATGACCCTGACCGAGGTTCCAATATACCTCTAAGAGGAGAGAAAGTACATATATACAATCTGAATGTATTTGTTTGCAATCATTTGCAGATCACCACAGGTTACAACTTAGAGGATGACCGTTGTGAATGTGTGGCACTGCGAGATTACAAGGAGAATGAACAGGTACAGAGAGGGTCTCATTTGCTGATTTTTTTCATTAAGCAACAGTGTTGAATGCATGCTTATTAAAACATTATTTTGTTATAGACACACATTTACTCACCATTGTAAAGCCAACACTTTTGCTTTTACTACTGTTTTTCATAAGGTGAAGTAAGGTGTAAGGTAACTGGTCTGTAACTAGTCTGCTCATTTCACTCTGGTCTCTGGTCAATAATGGGTATTCAAATTTGCATGCACACGTCATTCACTAACCACACTCCAAAAACAGGCCAGTTAGGATAATCCATGATATTTGTTTTAGCGAACACATAAATCCTATAATCCTAAAATGTAAAATATTGAAATTCCAACCTGATGTAACGGATGCCAGCTGGTGCAGCTGAGAGAAAGTACATAAATTTGGCCAGAAATGGATCAATATTGATTCAGACCATCCCTAGTATCCACCCTTGACAAAATGAAAGTTCTTCAGTTTTGTCCAGATGGTAAAGTCTGATGCTGGTGTTATGTCTATGTAGATTTACATCTTTTATGGCACAAGATCCAATGCCGAATTTGTCGTCCATAATGGCTTCTTCTTCCAAGACAACGTCCATGACCGGGTGAAGATCAAGCTGGGCATCAGTAAAAGTGAGAGGCTCTACGCCATGAAGGCAGAGGTGCTGGCACGTGCTGGTCTACCAGTGTATGTATAACTTATTTTCGCCTCTTATTATGTTTCTGCAGCTAATATTCGGCTGGATTTACACAGAAGGCCTGAGTGCCCAATTTCAATTCAATGCCTATATCAGAATTGTACAATTGTATTTACAAGTAGGTGACTGATATATGATATCACTGTGTTTCATTCACTGACTCCATGAAACAGCCCACATTCGCAGAAAAAAAGAAAAACACAAACAAAACAAAAACTTAATGAATAAATAATTCAGCGCTTAGGTGTCTTGGTGAGCTTTGTGAAAGCATGTCAGTTTTATGTTATTGCTGCTGAAAAAGTGGCCATACACCAGTTCATCTGTTATTACAGCATGTGATGGCAATAAATTCAGTTGTCCCTCGCTACATTGCAGTTTGAACATCGCGCTCTCACTCTATCGCAGTTTTTGCACAAAGTAATTCATAAATGATTGCTGTTTTGTGCTTGAACACAAAAAAAAGCATATTTAAGTAAATTATACTTATTATTGGCCTAAATTAAGCATTTTCAAGCATAAAGATTGCTAAACTAACTAAATGAACTAAAATACAAATACAAGGCAGAAGAAGCCTTGTGAATGAATGAATGAAGAAGTGAATGTAGTATTCTACATTGGTCACAAGGTGTCGGTGTTCGGTGAGACAATGACCAGACGTAATGGCCAGAAATGCATTCATTGCAGGTTTCAAATTATCTCACAACAGGCACAGTAATAATAACAACATAATAATCATAACACGGGCTACTGTTGGGGCCATAACAATTAAAGTCGCCAGTACATTACACTGTTGAGACAATAGCCACCGCAGGAAATAGCTGTCCAGAAAAAAACTGCTAACGTGTGAGTTATCTTCGTTATTTGTAATATATCTTATTTTCTGTGATTATATCAACTATATTGGGTAAGACAAATGTAAAGATGACTAATATGGGTGTTATTTCATGTCTAGAGAGCGCTAATAATGTTAAAAACTGTATTTAGAAGATCATAAACAGGTTTTCTATGCCATAACTGCGGAAATATTCCATTTAATAATATTGAATCCAACTTCGCAGAAATTCACTTATCGCGGTTGAGTCTGGAACCAATTAACTGCAATAGACGAGGGACGAGTGTACAGTACAATACAGTACACTGTAAAGAATTTCTCTGTAAAATAACGGTACTGTGCTGGCAGCAGAGGCGACAGGTCTTTACTGTTATTTTATATCTTTTGTATCATAAAATGACTTCACAACTTATTACTGTGATAGTGAAATATGGTACGTTTCTGTATTTTTGAAATATACAGTCAAGTGCTGTCAGCAAAGACGCCAGCACTTTCCTGTTATTTTACAGTATTCAAGCTGTGAACTGACTTCTCAATTTATTACTGTTTTGGTGAAATACAGTATATTTCTGTGTTTCTTCTGTTTAAAGTAAAGTGCTGGCAGCAGAGACGCCACAATACACTGTAATTTTGCAGTTCCATACTGTTGACCAATTGCATTAAAAATAAAATGCCGTGTATTTATTTTAATTTACAGCAACATTCTGGGGTTACTTTCTCACTGTTTACTCACGGTTTACTGTAGACAGTAACTCAGCACTTTAAAATGTCTGAAATCGCAATTTTCACTGCAATCAAAATAAAGTTATTCTGTGAGCTACAGAAAAGTGCTGAAACCTATGCTAAATATTCAATAAACGCTTTACAAAGGATGTAAATCACACAAATGTTTATTTTAACTCGGTGTCAACATGAATACTGCTATTGTAAAAAATAATTATAATAAATAATTAATAATAAAAAAGAACAAACAAAAATTGTTAGACGTCTCCGTTAAACAAGCCAAAGAGATTAGGAGGAGCAACATAAAAACAACCAATTAGTGTCTTCATTTGTAGCAACACATATCTCCAATGCTCTGGCAGGAAAACTTTCCGTCACGGGTTTAGCACACAGCAAATCTCAAAAACACTGTACCGTAATTGATCACATTAACGTGCTGTTGAAGGCCTGTGCTCTGTTGCTTCACGTTGAACAGCCCACAATGCATTGCAAACAACAGTACAAAGCTGTATTGCATTAATACAGTATTCTACTGTTGGACATTGGCTGCAAATTAACAGCAATTGCTTAGAGTGTATGTTAGAGACACATTTGTACCATTAGTGTGATCCATCCATCGACAAAATACTGACCATTTTGTACTGCTTTCCAAAAATCCATAATGTGTAGACAGCGCTCCTATCCACATGACTGCTGAGAATGATTTCTTTTCAAAAGCACCTGCTCTAACATTCTTGACTCTGTAATCCCCATTTTAAATTAAGCCCCAGCAACATAGTGCTGTGTATCTTCTCAAAAGACAGTACAACTGAAATAAAACTTGGATAGAATTTAGTCAGTTAATTTAAATTAATTTAAAAGTTAATTTAAATGAATCAGTGTGCAGCTGACTATTCTGCCTAGAGGCAGAATACAGTGGATGCCCACATTGTCCTGATCCAGCATTTGTGTCCCCACAAATTTGCAAAATTTTGGTTAACAAAAATAAAAAATAATAATAAAAAAGAAATGTTATTTTAAATACCATCCATCTATGCATTTTCTATATGCCTTGTCCTCACTAGTGTCGCTGGAACCTATCCCAGCTGACTTCGGCAGAGAGGTGGGGTACATGCTAGACTGGTTGCCAGCCAATCGCAGGGCACATACAGACAAACAACCATTCACACTCACATTCATACCTATGGACAATTTAGGGTCTGTAATAATTTATAAATACATGATAATTAATAAAGCACCAACTGGGCAAAATAATAGTACAGCATAGATGTACGATGTGACGTTCGTGCAAGATTGTGGCCTCAAACTTGCAGCGAGGTGAACACAATTTCATATATGATTGTAAGTCCTTCCTGGGATTAAAGTGTGTCAGTGTAATGTATGACTAAACATTAATATGTATTTTTTATATTTACGCAAACAATCACAATAATAATCCCTGGAACAGAGAGAGCCATAGAACACACAAATCAATGTTAAGAAACTAAACAGATCTTTCTCAGACAAATAAACAGTTACTTTCTCTAATGTTTGACGCCCAGTTATTAACTCCAGTCAGATTTTCTGAGCTGCCTAAAGCCACTGTTTGTAAACAGGCTCAATCTGTTGGGTGCTTTATTCTCTTGGGGTTCAGCAGCTCACGGTAAAGGTTCACTTTACCACTTTTCCTGCAATGTTATATTCTGCTCCTGACTTGGTTGTTGCCTCTCAAGTACTGTAAGTTGTTTAATGTACTTATCCACTGGAACAAAACGGGTTGCATCCTGTTGTGTGGAAGGGGTCCACAATGGCAACATCTGTGGATTGTGCCATTGGATGATTAATGATTAATTATTCAGCCAACTGATATCTAATTTAAGATTTCACTTGGTTGTGTCAGTGGTTCCCACACTCTTAACGGCCCCGTACCCCTGCAGACGTTTGACAACCCAGCCATGTAACAGCCCCACACACTAACGCACATTAAGAGTCAGTCAGGTGTGTTTTTCTTTTGTTTTGTTTCCTTAATGGGTGTACACGTACAACAGTGTGGGGAATCACTCGCTTATATCATTTTTACAATTGAATGGATATATGGAATAGTTGCCATTTTGTCCATATGAAAAGTGAATTGGCTAAAGCTTATCCTTGACCCTATTACAAAAGCAGCATTTGTACTTCTTAAGCATGACATGACAATGATATTACATCTCTGTTTTCTTTTGTAATTTATAGGTCTCATGTCTTTGCTCTGCACGCCAAAGAATTCCCTGTTTCACCTCAGTTACTAGCTTTTCTAAGAGTCTTCTGCATGACAGAGGGTAAGGTTCAGCACACAAAAAACATCTTTATAAACTCGCAACACAACTTGGTTTGGTTCCTCCTAAATTCAGTAATGCAACTTTGATCTGTCATTTCAAGGTACCCTCAAAACATTAATGTTTATTTACTCACTTGTCTTTGTTTGATTTTAAAGCGTCAATGCATGTGTGCATGTACCATTCACAATTCCCATTGAAAAGTTCTACATTTCTCAACTGATTCAAACCATTCCAACATGGAAACATCAAGATATTCAGGACGTTCGGCAACTTTCAACATTACAAAAATTCCCGCTTTTCCTGAAATTCCACATTTTCCAAACACAAATGCCCTTGGTTCTTAAGAATTCTTACTACTACCACATTTCTAAACAGATTCATACCCATTACAACACGGAAACATTCAGTTCAACATACAAACACTCACGGTTTTCCCCAAAAATCCTGTTGAAATTAACACATTTTTTCACATTTCTCAACCAATTCAAACCATTCCAACATACAGGATAACCATTCCTGGTAATTTGTGTGGGCTTGTTTTATTACAGAGGAACTAAAAGACTACCTCGTTGGAGACTCTGTCAATAAGGTCTTGAACCTGGGCAATTGTGAATATCCAGTTAGCTGGGACAATGAAATCAAAATGTGGACTTTTCTGGAGACCAGAGTCACGCTGCTGCTCAAGAATTATAAGACTACCGCCGAGGTGAACTGTTTTTACTGATATTATACGTGCTATACAGGGTCACATTATTCTTTTGACCCCTTACACGTTGTCTCTTTCAGGAGGACACTGTCATGCTGCAGCAAACTGATCTGTCTCATCATGCTCGTATGGCTATCCAGCTCCGCCTGGCGGAAAAGCAGATCCTGCTAAAATCACTCGTCAATGGACAAGCCAAACTTGCGGACTTAGCCAAAAACATGGCAGAGGGCAAACCTTTGTCTTGCTGTGACAATGACAACATTACAAATACTAATGTTGATGCAAAGCTTCCAGTTATGTTGCACAAGGTGGAGAAGTTTGAACAGGAGAAGCACAATGACGCTCTGAATGGAGGTCAGATTATGTTCGAGGCTATTCAATCTCCAGCGCAAGAATAGAGCTTTGACGAATACAGTTACACCACCTGTATGTATAGGTAAAAGACTGAAATAAGACTAAAAAAATATGTTTCTATTACTTATTAAAGATCTAAATATTTATTGGGATGGTGTCCTAATCCGTCCACATGAGTGTATAGTTCAGGGGTCGGCAACCTTTAGCATCAAAAGAGCCATCAGGACCGTCAAGGACCTTTTGGAAAATCCAAAATAGAATACAATGTGTAATTGCACAGTGGCCATTCCAGTTGGCGGGTAGACACTGTGACCTTACACTGCAAATCCACCGCACATCCACTCTGGGGAATAGTGGCATCTGAGTGAGGTCATGAACATATACTGTACTTTATTTAGACTGGAGGGACAGAAGTACACTTTCAAACAAAATTTTAAGACCAGTTGAAAAATTACAAGAAGCGAATGTAAAAAAAAAAAAACAACCTAGATCTTCATTATGCAAAAAGAAGAAATGGGAGCAGGAGACTAAACATTTTTGAGTAGGCAATTTATTAACAACTGAACTGAAAAAGGCTGTTCTGATTTAAAAAAAAACAAAAAAAATCAACAAAAAAAACCCCTCCACAAAACAGAAATAATCCATCCATCCATTTTCCTCCGCTTGTCCGGGTCCGGGTCGCGGGGGCAGCAGTTGCAGTAGGGAAGCCCAGACTTACCGGTCCCCGGCCACCGGGAGGACACCAAGGCGTTCCCAGGCCAGTTGTGAGACATAATCCCTCCAGCGTGTCCTAGGTCTGCCCCGGGGCCTTCTCCCGGCTGGGCATGCACGGAGCACCTCATCAGGGAGGCATCCGGACTAGAAGCCTGCGCCACCTCAACAGGCTCCTCTCGATGTAAAGGAGCAGCGGTTCTACTCTGAGCCCCTCAGACTGAGCTCCTCACCCTATCTGTTAGGGTGAATCCAGCCGGCCTACAGAGGAAACTCATTTCAGTCGCTTGTATCCGCGATCTCGTTCTTTCGGTCACAACCCAGAGCTCATGATCATAGGTGAGGGTGGCAACACAGAGCTTTGCCTTCTGGCTCAGCTCTCTCTTCACCACAACACTGCAACGATCGACCTCACGCTCCAACCTTCCCTCACTCCTGAACAAGAACCCCGAGATACTTGAACTTCTCCACCTGGGGCAGGACCTCTGTCCCAACCTGGAGGTGCTGAGTCTCATCTCAGAAGCTTCACACTTGGATGCAAACCAGCCCAATAAACGCTGAAGGTCAGAGCCCGATGAGGCCATCAGGACCACATCGTCTGCAAATAGCAGAGACGAGATCCTAAGACCACCGAACTGGACTCCCTCAACACCTTGGATGCGCCTAGAAATTCTGTCCATAAAAATTATGAACAGAGTCGGTGACAAAGGGCAGCCTTGGCGGAGGCCAACGTTCACCGGAAACATGCTAGACTTACTGCTGGCAATGCGAACCAGGCTCCTGCTCCCGTTGTCCAAGGACTGAATGGCAAGTAGTAGCACGCCATCAATCCCGTACTCCTGAAGCACCCCCCCCCACAGGACACCGCGAGGGACACGGTCTGATGTCTTTTACAAGTCTACAAAGCACATGTAGCAAACTCCCATGTACCCTCCAGTACCCTTGCAAGGGTGCAGAGCTGGTCCAGTGTTCCGCGACCGGGAAGAAAACCACATTGCACCTCCTGTAGCCGAGGTTCGACTAACAGTCGTACCTTTCTCTCCAGGCCTGGCTCCAGGGTGAGGCCCCGGTATCTGACGTCCGGGTGAGGTGCGGTCCCTCCTCTTGCTTTTATTCATAAGGTAAAAAGTGGCGTCCTTGATCAGTTGAAAAGTTCATTTATGTACGCTTGATGCAAGTGATCCAGATGGCTTGTAGGAACGTTGCGGCAAGCGGCTTCACGATGGGTGTCCGCTGTCTGGAACTGTTCATTTTTGTAAATTTCCCTTGCCATCAGACCCCACTGTTTTGTGAAACTGCAAATTATTTGCCACTTGCCAAGGTTTAAAATCATCTTTGTAGACATGTTAGATAATTTCCCTAGTTTTAAGGGCTGTTTACTCATTAACTTTATAGTATAGCCTTAATTTTAGAATGCGGGATTATGAATGAGGGAGGATAGAGTTTATTCGTTTTGCACTAATATGTAATTCCATTTTCACTTATTTTAATAATATTTCACTTTTTGTTGGTTGTATGTATGGTCGTATTTTATTGTGGAAAAAAAGTATTTTCACTTTAAAGGTCCTGTCTAGATATAGAAATCTTTATTTGGATTTTTTTTTATCAAGTAAAATTAACTAGCTCCATAGAGAGATAATTTCACTACTTTTCAGTATTTTTTTCCCCCAATATCTAGTCTGATTATCTTATATTTGGCAAGCCCTTTTTTGCATTTAAGATGGATTTAGGCTTATTTCAAAAGCTGTGAACTAGTTTCAGGATACAGCTTTGTTACTTTACACTCGTTTTAGGTGTTAGGTTGGGGCGGCCGTGGCTCAGGAGGTAGGAAGGTTGGGCGGTTGGATCTTCGCTCCCTCCACCCAGTCACTGTCGTGACACTTCACCCACCTTGTTCGGACGAGACAGAAGGATGCCTACTGCTAGGTGTTAGGTAATTTTCAATTAAAAATGTGTTAATATTTCTTATTTTAGGAACATTTCACTTCTTATCGGTTGTAATAAGGTAAAACATAAGTATTTTATTCTAAAAATAAGTATTTCCATCTTAAAGGTCCTGCTCATATTTAGATATAAAAATCTTAAATCTAGGATTTTGTTCCTGCTTATTTCTAGATAGAGATCTTAATTTAAGATGAAATTTACTTGCTGCATGGACAGATGATTTCACTAGTTTTCAGTAGTTTTTTCCAAAAATCTCGTCGTTTTGTCTTATATTTGGCCAGCCATTTTTTTTTGCAGTGTAAAAGCAGTGGTTTTAAACTTGTGATCAGCTGCTGAACAGCCTATTTCAGTACAATGATTTCAATAAATTCCTTGGTCTCAATTGTTTGTCTCTTGCTCTGATGACTATTTTTGTATTTTGAAACCCTACCAAACAATCTTCACATCCAACAGTGTAAAATGCCTGTTTTTGCAATTTTTCAACTGATTTTAGGATTATGACTGTATAAATGTATATACTTGTACATGTATACACTGAGTGTATAAAGTGGCTAAATGAACAAAAATACACATAGAAGGCACTCAGAAAATGCATTGAAAGACACATGAAGTGTCGTATTCTACACTGGTCACTACTGTAGTGTCAGTAATGGTAGATGCTAATGTGTGAGTCTGCATTATGTCTTATTTTCGATTATTATGTCTACTATATGGGGTGATATTTCCTGCAGGGCTCTAATGTTAAACACATTTAGAAGGTCATAAATGGGGTTTCTATCCTCTATGAAAATATTCCATTTATAAAGAAGGAATCCTTCCATCCATTTTCTATACCGCATCTCCTCATTAGGGTCGCGGGGGTATGCTGGAGCCTATCTCAGCTGACTTCAGGCGAGAGGCGGGGTACACCCTGGACTGGTTGCCAGCCAATCGCAGGGCACATATAGACAAACAACCATTCACTCACATTCATACCTATGGACAATTTAGAGTCACCAATTAACCAGGAATCCTACTAGGTGGAAATTCACTTATCACAGTCTGGTCTGGAAGGGATTAACCACGATAAACAAGGTATTACTGTACATCAATAACAGACCTTTAATGACGCCTGACAGCTAAAACACAGTATTGTAGTGCCCTCTGCTCATGAGAGACTCACGTTGCCGATGCACTTCAGTCATTTTATTAACGAGGAGAATAATGCAAAATAAACATTCACACAAGAGCTGCTGTCAGCCACAACTCACGCCAGTCTCTCATACACTCGACTTCCTTCAACACTGAGCTAACACAGGCACACTCTAGCTCAGGGGTCGGCAACCTTTAGCGTCAAAAGAGCCATTTTGCCTCCTCTTCCAGTAAAAAAAAAAAAAAAAGTCTGGAGCCGCGAAACTTTACACTGCTTATAAACTTGTCAAAGTTGTAATTTTTTTTAAATGTTACCTGTTACAGCAACAAAATTCAACAAATAAAAGTGCAGCAAGCATGTGTAGGCTTACTCTGAAACCATTTAAACGCCTTTCTCAGTGGTTCCTGTATTTGTTTAAAATGAAAACAAAATGTAGCCAACTTTAACATGAAAAAAGCTCATCAGAGATCACATCACATGTGTTGTTTGCTCAATAGCGTTTATGCCTGTGCTGAATTGCCATCAAAAACCATTCTATTGAGCCTGTCCTTGACTGTCTTTGCAGAGGGGGGGCCTTCTGATTTTCTGAATCACTTCTTGTTTATTTTTTAATTCAAAGAATAGATGCTCTGATATTTTTGTAAACGATTCTTCCACGTATTCTCCATCTGTGAACATCTTCTCCCGCCTTACAATCTCATGTGCAGCCTGGTGTTGCCAACTTCGCCATTTTCTTGCCAAATCTGGCGACTTTGCAAACCCTGTTGGTGATTTATTTTCCCAAAAGCGACTGGCGACAAAAGTAGTGAAGTTCAGACAGTTTGTTGCTGACCCCGGAGGGCAAAGGGCTTAATCAAGGGGAGGGCAGTGACATATCTTGTGTGTGTGCACCGACGGGAAACTGCAACCCTATAAACTACCTCACCCCCAACTAAAGCACCCTACACGGTTGGTCCCAATGATGTCCAATTTAGGGCAACATCCCTTTTCTCGTTTGGGCATGTAAACCCGAACCAGCTCACCCGGCTGAAAGTCCTGCCTTTTGCTCCACATGTCATGGTTCCTCTTTTGCCTCATACCAGCTGGTCTTGAACGAATGAATGCGCCACCTCAAGCCGGTACTGCATCTTCCGGGTGTACTCCATTTCTGGTTAGTCCCCTGGGCTGCCTGATGGTGTCTGAATCTCCCGGCCCGTCAGCACCAGCAGAATGTGCCGGTCCCAGTTGCGCTGATGGTTTTGAGGTGAGGATGGCGAGATGCTGTTGCATGGTGCGATTAAACTGCTCCACTTGACCATGACTTTGTGGATGCAAGGTCGTGGTCCAGCTATTCACACAGGGCAGCGAAAACTCTGGACTCGAAAGTCCTGCCTTGGTCACTGTGGAGGATGTCTGCAGTGCCAAACCGACTGAACATGCCCTCCAGTAGACCATCCACCACAGCCTCCGCTTCTTGGTCTGGCAGCGAATACAGTCATGGAAAAAATTATGAGACCACCCTTCTTTCTTCAGTTTATTGATCCATTTTAATGTCTGCTACAACTAAAGGTACATTTGTGCAACTTCCATGTTTTTTTTTTATAATAACCAAAATCACTTACAATAGTTTCTTACATGAATAGCTATAGCATTGTACTGGCAAAAAATAACTCTTACGAGCTATTTTCACTGTCATTGTTATATTTGCCCAAACAAAGGTACCTTTAGTTGTATCAGGGATTAAAATGAACAAGAAACTGAAGAAACAAGGGTGGTAAGCATTTTTTTCCATGACTGTATGTCTCCAGCCATTCAGTGAAACTTGTTCCCGTGGAGGCCCGGGAGGTGGTGGAAACCTACTACACATTCATCAGGAGTCCAGGCAGCACCCAAAGATGGCAAAAAGTGCATGGGGTCCATTTTCAGCCTTTTTTTAGGTCTATGGCTGTGGCAAAATTGCCATTTTTCAAGTTGCTGAAGCTACACTTTTCTGGTCCGGGAGGTTGGGGAAACGTACCACACAAAATACATAGAAATGTCATACGGCAGGCCCCATCCTGAAGGGGTGAGGGGGTGTGTGAGCTGGAAGGTGCTTCTTGTCACTGATGTCCTTCCGCAGAGGAAAAGCCAGGTTTTTAGGTTTTTTTATACTAGCACTAGTTCGCAGAAAGTTAAATGCATTCAATATATTTTTATGCTCTGCTGAATGAATGAGTTTGACTAACAAGATGGAGGATTATATACCCAAACTCACCAGGAGGAGATCAGACTTTTACAACAAAGTATCAGAACTTTTCCTGGAGAAGGAAAGGCTGCATTTACTTCATGTACACATACAAGGTAAGAACACAAATCTTGTTAAGTTTATCTAAAAAAAAGGGTCTCAGATGTATCTGAAAACACTTTGAAAACATTTTTTAACCAAAGTGAATTACTTCCCTTTTTTAGGTTATCCTCTTATTGAGCAACCTGTATTAACAACAAAAAAAAAACTCCAAAGGAGTAGTACCTCACCGCACGTCACTGCTTCACCTTCTGACCGTGAGCGGGAAGAGTTGGTAAGCTAGTTAGCGAAGTTGGGGACATTATTGGCAAATGTCTGTTAAACAGCCACTGTGGTTGTTCAGCTGCTGCTGCTATTTGCTTTTTATTGCAGTTTGCAAGTTTGCATGTCTGACAGTTGACATTACTGCACCCTGTTCTTCACCAAATGTATGCACGAGTTAGTAAAAAGCTTTTACAGTTTTATGTTGTCGTATTTACCCCTTCTTTGCCATGGTATAGTCTTAATTTTTCCATTTAGATGTCTTGGGAATGTCTTAAATCGTCCATAAATTTGTACTTGAAAAATGTGCAGATACCCTGCATTTGCAGATTTTTCCATTACATTATTACACTGTAAAATCATGCATTTTTTTCCACTTTGAAATTTGGAGATAATTAACCTTTTTAAAAACATCAGTACCCAGGCACTGGGGGCTGCTGGGTTGTGTCTGTGTTGCTGTGGTAACGGCTCAATATCAACAAACACACGTAACTATAGATCGGCCGCTGGAAGCTAACCTTAACTGATTTTAGAAAAACAATTCAAACCACAAGCCTTGAAATGTCTTCAGCAAGTCGAACAGTCCGAGACCAGCTTGTCATAATTTCATAAAACAAAACACTAATGCGAAAATGTTGGCCTGGTTTGAAAGTTTATAATATAATATAATCTACGGTGAGCGTCAAAGTCCCCCCTTTTACTTTGATACCAAGACCATTCATGTAGATCTCGTGGATGCAGAGAAAAGTGTTATTTATAAGAACATGGTCCCATTGCAATCTCAATTGCAAGAAGATTTGTGATTCACATTTTTTTAAAATTAGATTTTAAATATATTTTAATATTGTCAGTGTTATGTAGCTAGCATTTACAGCTGGTTTGAGAGTCTGCCTGAGTGTGGTACTTACCTATACAGGAGCGAGGTTTGGAGAGTAAACAAGTAGGCAGGGCTTTGAGCATTCCAGCAGTTTCAAACATGAATATTTCTCCTCTGGACAGGGAAGGCAGAGAAGCGTGCTTGGACAGCAGACAGAGGGATGCTTTGTCCACGTCTTCCCACCTTAAACCTTGCGCACCACTCTACTTTATAGCGTCCCTCAATTGCTTAGACCTTCTTCAGTCCTCGCCTGACACAAATTTGAACCTAGCTTACTTAAGAAATGCTATCTCTTCACTGCCGTTTGCTCCTGCTCATCCTGACTCAACAGGTAAGAAATGCATCATCTTTTATTGAAAGCATTGCTGTTTGAAATCACTTAGCAGCCAGGTTTTGGGTAATCCTTAATTTGTTTGCGTTTACTCATGATAAAGTTTGCAGTTTTTCAAGGAAAGCCTTTCGTATTTGTTTACGTTTTCTTAATGATACCTCTATTCTTTAATGAGTAAAACCTAATGAGTAAAAAAACGATATTAGGCTTATGATATCTCTTCACCTTTCCAAAAGATTCAAATCCTTGTATTTACAACTTCAGTTGACCTTTTTTCACACAATCAATTTTGGAGACAGGCCTCACATGTTTTACAAATAGCCTTTGTGTGCGTGTGTCTGTATTTTTTGTACGGGGTAGTGATGTGAATTGCTGGTTCCCAAGTGGCTCCTCGTAAGTTTTTTTTCGGTTGCTTACATTATTTATTACAAGGGGTGTCCAAAGTGCGGTGCGGGGGCCATTTTAAGCACCCTGCTGTTTTTATTGGCCCTTGGCATTTTCTAAAAAGAAAATAAGTTAATTGTAATTGGGATATATTATTAGGTATTACACTAATTTGCTTTATCACCGATAACACAAAGCTGAGATGTGGATGTTTTGTTTAGATAGGCTAGCATTTCTTGAGCTATACTGGTTTTAGCATCTGTGATGCACAAAATGTGTCAAAATGGTCCCCACCATCCTTCAGTTTTTCTGTATGCAGCCCTAGTTGGAAAAAAGTTTGGACTCCTCTGTTGTAGACTTTTTTTCCCTTGTTTTAAAATTTGAGAATTGTATTTATTAGAGAACTACCAGCCAACATTTGTATTTTAAGAATCATAAAATATAAAAAAGGTAAGCAGTTTTATGTTTTGAATTCTATTGCCTTACAAAATCAACCAAACCGTGACCTTAAAACCCAGATGTATTTATTTCAAATATATCTTTTCATTCATTCACTTTTACAATAAAGAACTTTTTTTTTACAATATGAGAGCTATTTCTGGAGAAGCATAGGGTGCATGCACTTCATATACAGATAAAATGTAAGAACACAAATGTTTTTCATTTCATCAAGAAAATAGAACATGTGAAAACATTTTTTGAAGCCAATGTGGGGAACTCTTGTGGGTGGTCTAGAGTTTTCCGCTTGGTCCTAGTGCTTGGCCAGACTCTGTTTAATATAGCGTAACATTGCTTTTGGACAGTAAAAAGTGCAGGGGACATGTCATGGCGGGCAAATGAAATGACATGTCTTGATTTGGACTTTTTGGATTATTTTGTCTTTGTATTGCTTTCTATTATGAAAGTTGGTGAAATGTAACTGTGAAATGTAACTGTGGAGGAGCGATTGCAATTAAGTTAGCTATACTAAGCAAATGTGCCACTCTGCTATTATTTTGTGTCCTCATTTAGTGTCTTACTAGGTTTCTGATCAATGGCCAGCATCTGGCTCGTCGAGGTGAGAAACCAACAGCTGAGAGGCTTCAATTCTGTCACTGGCCCTGCAAATGTGGGGAAATACCTCAGTGTACGCCAGGGGTGAGCTCTGTGCTGGATGGGTGTGGCTGCTGCAAGAGCTGTGCCAAGCAAATTGGAGATGTATGCAACGAGAGGGACATCTGTGATCCGCACAAGGGCATGTACTGTGACTTTTCAGCTGACCGACCAAGATTCCAAATTGGAGTATGTGCCTGTGAGTGTCCTTTTCTATAATATACAGTTTTGAAGGAAGTGGGAGGGACGACACTGCCAAAGACATTAGTTAGGTCAAGGCAGTACACTGCGTGAAAGGGTCGCAGCGAGCTGCAATAGTGCTAGCCACAGGTGATCAGCTTTTGTAATTGGCCTTGTCGGCGTTTTATCAACATATGCTGATCATGTGATATTTTACGGAAATCGTCCGATACTGATCGGTGGCCGATCGATTGGAGCAACAATGTCGCTGTAGCTCGGTTAATATGCACGTCACGTTTTATGTCAATGGAGCGTTGTTGCCGCTTTTTGGAGTCTTTTTCAGAAGTCTTTATAGGTGGAATAAGTGTTTCCCGTTAGGTGCATTCTTAGCATCTTTTTTTTAGCAGCTCTTATATCTTTAGAACGCACAGGAAAAGAGAAAGACATGCGTGTTCATGTCTCACATTCACATTGTGTATTGCAACATGAAACATTCAGTGTAAACTGTATGCATGTTTGAAATAAATTAAACCATAACCATAAGAATAACCACATAAGGATTGTGGATGATGGGCAAAATTCCTCCCAAAAGTGCAGTTTTCCTTTAAGTAGAATGGTTCCATGATTGAAGAGCGTCAACTGGGCCACTGAAAGCATAGCAGAGAGTTAAAAAAAAACAAAAACTGCGGCCGGTCTTTTATTCAACAAAGCTCTTTTGGAGACGGATAACATGAACTTTTAAAAATGTGCGTCAATGACGACGTTTTTAAAAATTTGGTGGAACCCAGCATGCACATGGGCTTGATAACATTTTTCAGGAGGAGTAGAAGTTGGTGCTTGCATGCGCGTAGTACTTGTATGTTAGACAAACTGACAGTGTCTTACGCATTTATGAAGTACCATGTGAATGAGGACCGTTTCAAATACATCATCCAATTTAATCAATTCCGTCGGGCGGTAATAGCATGTAGAAAACAGAAGCTGCTGTGGATAGGGAGTCTGTGATCCCATTGCTGTCCATTTGTTGTGCATTGATCATTTTAAACGTATGATCGTATGCATCAAGAAATTAATAAATACCTTGATAGGTGCTTCATATTCTGCAGTCATTCCGTGCAAGAGCCTTAAGATGTTTCTTTCATTTGTTGTAGACTTCATGGCAATTGGATGTGACCTTAATGGAGCCAACTATGAGAACGGGGAAGCTTTCCAGCCTAGTCCACTTTACAAGTGCACATGTATCGCAGGCGTCATTGGCTGTACTCCGGCATTCTTGCAGAAGCCTGCAGGTCTTTTGGGACCCGCCCCACTCATGGGAAACCCGCCAGCAAGCAAGAGTTCCAAAAAACATGCACAGGATACAATCTACATGTCAGGTGTGTATTGAGAGAGTAACCCAAGTACTCGTCTTTACCCCTTCCGAGTAACTCCCCCAAAAGGTTTTGATAGACATTGCACATTATTTAGGCCAAAACATTGCTGGGGTTTTTACACGGGAAGAACCAGAGGGATGGCATTCACTATGAAGGCAGCAACCACTGGCCTTTTGAAGGGGTAATCATTTAAAATGAGCCCATCGAGTATAATGATGTCATGATTTCATTTTCATCAAATAACCTTAGGGCAAAAACAGAAATAGCCAATTGACTGATATTTTTTCTCCATATCAGTCTTAAACCCTCTCACTTAACCCAGGGCAGGGGTCGGCAGCCTTTACTATCAAAACAGCCATTTTGCCTCCTCTTCCAGTAAAAAAAACAAAAATAGCTAGGAGCTGCAAAACATTTCACTGCTTGTAAACTTGTAAAAATGTTAATCTTTTTAAAATGTCACCTGCTACAATCCCAAAATTCAAGTGTGCCTACATGTGTAGATGTACTCTGAAATAATATAAACACTTAACTCTGTAAGTCTTACTGAGTGGGTCCCATATTTGTGTAAAATTTAAACAAAATGTAGCAAACTTTAAGATAAAAAAGTCCATCAGAGTTCACATATCTGCACATCAGTGTTGTTTGCTCAATACCATTTATGCCTGCGCTGAATTGTCATCAATTCTATTGGTCGTGTCTTGATTGTCTTTGCAAGGAGAGGCATTCTTTCATTTTCTGAATAATTTCCTGTTTATTTTTTAAGAATAGAGAATAGATGCTTGGATATTTTTATGAACGATTCTTTCATGTATTCTCCATTCTCCCATCTCATGTGTAGCCCTGTGTTCCCAACTTTCTCGCGAAATCTGGTGACTTTCCAAACCCTCTTGGTGACTTATTTCCGCAAAAGCTACTAACGACAAATGTAAACACTTTTCCTTACATCGTTGGGAGATTTTTCTGGTATTTGGAGACGTGAAAGTGAAAGCACATATTGTTCTGAGCGATGAGTGTATAGCCAGCTGCAGCGGCACACTATCTGCCTCTGCTGGAGTCACGACCCCTGCGATTAGCGTATCGGGCTCTGAACACACAGCGCTTCTTGTCCTAAAACATATTGCTATGCTACACGTAATTACACGGTTTTATTTTACTGCGCAGTAACAACTTCTGCTTCAGACTCAACTCAAAACTCCCTCAACTTTTTTTCTCTCTTCCGCGCAATGAGACTCACTACCACTGTTGCGAACTTTTCAGTAAGAGAAGTAGCTATTGGCTGTCCGAGAAGTCGCTAGCTGACGCCATCGTCTAATTTACATATGATTTGCATATGATGAAAAAGGCGTAACCTCGTAGAAGAGACAAAAAAAGTGATTAAAAACACCTTAATTATGTTCAGAACTACCAATAAACTTGATTCTTGGTTTGTTAATTTAAAATTGTCCATCGCTTCATCAAAATAAAATAACTTTAATATTTTATCTCGGCCAGCGCTTCTCAAAGTTCTCCCATCACACGTTGGTTAGTGAGAACTAAAATTAGCACAACTGAACAGCGGAAAACAGATTATTGTGCGTTTATTCTATGGCTCACACTAAATGGTTCGTGAGTAGCACACTCTTCTGGTCAGTATATGTAATAGCAATTCATTTACACTTTGGATGGTAGACCTCCCATCATGATTGTGACTGCCTTTGGGCGGGGCGGACCTGTCAACAGCAACCGCTGCTGCTCAGTGAGAACACAAAAATGCAGAACAATACGTGCTTTCACCATACTAGAAAAGTTCCCAACGACGCCAGAAAAAGTCGCTAGATTTGTCGCTAGTAGGTTTTGAGAAAATATGTCGCCAAGGGGGGTTGGAATGTCACTAGATCTAACAACAAACTCGTCAAGTTGGCAACACCGCTCAATGCATACACTAGCCTACCTCCCCCTCCCTTGCTCATCCAATCAGCAGTCATAACGCAGTGTAGAAGCATTCATGGACTTGCAGTGAGTCGGATATTCTATATTCATTTTGAAAATGCACATTTCATCTACTTCGGTGTTTAAAAAATAAATCCACCGCGCTCTGCGGTGGAAGCCGCAACAAGGAGGCTGAAGAGCCGCATGTGCCTCCGGAGCCGAGGGTTGCGACCACTGGCCTAGCCCGTGGGCAGTGCCCCGCCATGGCTTGGTGGTTGGGGACCCCTGCTAACCAATCTTCTCAGCCTTTTCAGGCAGGCCAAATTTCCAAAGTACTTGATGGTAACCCGGTTTGCAAATGAACTGAAATTGTCTAAAATTGAACAATTTTGTGTTAAATTCTAGGGTGCAATCAACATTGGAAGTTGCGCTGCACATCAACACCACTGAAATGAAGTGAATGTCCACATGCTCTGACACTACATGAACTGTATAAACATCCAATAAAGACATACCATAACAAGAAAGGCTACTAAGTGTGTCATTGTTCTACAACACTGACATACAATAGACTGATCAGATTTTTACATTGAGTTAATTTTGAGTAGTATCTGGCATTTATAAGGCCAGACTATCTACAGGATGCTGTTGATACTAACCCATGTCATTATTACTGAAGCTTACAGGGATCCTCACTTTGCCTGGAAAAAGAACTGCCTGATCCAGACCACCACCTGGAGCCCCTGTTCCAAGTCCTGTGGCCTGGGAATTTCTGTGCGCGTCAGCAATGATAACCACAAATGTGAGATGACGAAAGATATGCGCCTGTGTCTGCTCCGCCCATGTAAGAAGAATGTGATCAACAGCATTAAGGTGGTTGCAAAAATAATCCAAAGAATCGACATCCTTTCATATAAGAATTCAGTTGTTACAAATAAAATGACTGTGAATTGTCACACACAGGTGCCGAAAGGAAAAACATGCCAACGTCAATTCCAGGCAAAAAAAGGGGAAACGTTCATACTTTCAGGATGTACAAGTACCAAGAAGTACAAGCCCACATACTGTGGCACCTGTATGGACAAGCGCTGCTGTTCCCCCAACAAGTCACGGATGATCAAGGTCAACTTCAGATGCCCAGGAGGAGCTACGATAGAGTGGAAGATGCAGTGGATAACATCTTGTGTTTGTCAGAAGAAATGCAGTTACTCAGGTGACATGTTTTCAGACTTGCGCTTAATCTAATTCATCCAACCTTCAAGACAGACCCACAGTATAGGCCGAGCTGTGGTAAAGCATGCACCGTTGCATATTCATATTCATAATTGCATTTTGGTTTGTTTGTTTTTACGAATGAACCTTGTCTTCGGGTTTTGCGGTTTTGGTCAGAATGTTAATAATAATTTTGGCCTTTTAAAGGATTTATTTTAAACATTCTTTTTCCACAGTGGAATTATTACTATATTATAATTACTGTAAATTCCGGTGCATAAGCGGCTACTTTCCTCTCAAACTTTGACCCCTGCGGCTTATACAGTGGTGCGGCTAATTTATGGCTAAATTCTAATCGCGTGACATATCCTTTACTTCAGAACTACTACTAGTTGTTAAAATACTGTGCCGCTCGCGAGTCAGTGAGGAAACAGTAGCTCTTTCTTTGGCAGGAGCCAGCCAGAAGCTATCAGTGCACTCATAGCAAGCTTGTAAAGCCATTGGAAAGCCCAGGTCATTACATATAACAGTGTGACTCATGGTGTCATCTTTCAAGGAACACTAAACTTATCACACAGCAACATAACACTGAAAAGGTATACCTGAAAATATAAAAACATGTACCAATACGAGTTTAAAATGGGGGAAAAACCCCAACTCTTTTCAAATTTTCCCATAATGCAGGGGTCTCAAACTCGTGGGCCATTTGCGGCCTGCCGAGTCACATTTTGCGGCCCGCCGACTTGTCTTCAAAGATTACTGTAATAGGGCATGCGACAAGCCAATGTTACTCGTAGGACGCACACATAAGCCTACACCGAACTAAGAGTGAGTGAGTCACTTAAAAAATGTGGTAAAAAAATTCCACCCATTTTCTATACCACTTGTCTTCATTAGTGTCACAGGTAAGCTGGAGCCTATCCCAGCTGAATGCAGCATAATATAAACTGTGAAATTATTTATTTGATTCACCCTATTGTTGTATCAAGATATTATTGTTATTGTGAGCCATGTATTGTGTGTCGTATCGTGAGGTACCCCGAGATTCCCAGCCCTACTCCCAATACTTGATGCTGCCCAGCCTCACTCAGGCTCTACCTCCAGCAACCCCCAGGTAAATTGTGTTTGAGACCCCTGCCATAATGCATTACGTCTGAGCAAAGCATTCATTGGGGCACTGCAATGACGTCAGCGTCCCTCTGGGCTCGTCTGATGGACAGAGGCAGCATTGCAGCACTAACCATCCATTTTCTATGCTGCTTGTCCTCCAATGAAATGCTGTGCTCAAACAAAATGCATTATGGGAAAGCTTTAAAATGTTTTTTTTTTTCACATTTTAAACTGTTATTGGTACATGTTTGTATATTTATCAGGTATACCTTTTGAGTGTCGAGTGCTGTGCGATGAGTTTAGTGTTGCGTCAGATGACACAGTGAGTCAGCCTGTTATATTAAGTAATGACCTCCTGCAAGTTCCAATGGGTTGACAAGCTCGTTGTGAGTTTTTACGGAGCTCATGATTGGCTCCTGTCAAATAAACAACTACTTGGTCCTTATGGACTCGTGCACGCCACAATATGCCATTTTATGACATGGACACGTGTGGCTTATACACTGGTGCAGCTTATATAGTTACAAATCTGTTTTTTTTCCTCTAAATATAGTGGGTGCTACTTATACGCCGGAATTTGCGGGATTAACATACTCATCTTAAATTATTTTTAAAAACAAGAACTGGGTTCACACATTTGAATATTTGGGATTTTATTCACACAGGGTCAAAATGATACACAGACTTTTTTTAAATTAGTGCTTCGCATTGGACTTGGTGACGCATGGCTTGTATGCAGCTGCTGGGCCAATAATAGTATAATTCCACTCTGTATAAAAAATGGTTCAAATAAATCATGAAAAGACCAGCATTCATATGACATCCATGCCCATGGCAAATTAACTCCTGACCACAACTTTCAAAACATCAAATATAATTATGACAAGTGGTAGATTTTAAGAGGTGTGTCCACATTTTCAATTGTTTACAATTCATAATGTCTACAGTGTCAATTCATGTGTTATGGTTGCTTCACAAAGAAACAAGCACAGAACAATGCTAATGATCAGCAGTATTTATTTTATTTAGCCATGTTGAATCTTGGTAAATCAGATATCAATTTCCCCGTCTCCACATTATGATACTCATCAATCAGAGAGTCGAGGGAGGTGACAGCCTCTGAGAATAAGCTCAGCTCCATCCCATCTACTTGCAGGTAATGATGTAAGTGTGCCTAGAAAAGAAATAAATGCATTTGTGAGTCAAAGCTTGCATTAAAAACGCTTGCAAACTCCGTTTAGTCACATTTCACCTGTCCACCAGCTTGCAAACAAGGGATGGAGTCTGTTTCAAGCAGTAGTGCCAGCAGTGTGGATCTATCTATCTATCAGTCGCATGATCTGTTAAGTCCACGACCCTGTTCAATCGTGATGGGTGCGTAAGGTTATGAACATATGATCAGGGTATGGACATCGTCAGGGCTCGGTCAGCTGTCATACACACATACTGGAAGCAATGAGAACCGGAGACTCATATGGGACGGGATGACATGAAATGAGATGACTCACACGTACTGGTTTGCCGTCAGGACCATCAAGGCCTCCTATGCTGGTCTAAACTATCAGAAGCGCTGACCTTCATTTACAACTTAAATTGTAGTATTTGTTGCATGAAATTGTATCAATTTATTACCAACAGCCTATTATCTTCATTTCGTAGTGTGTTTGGGGGCTGCACTGCTTCTGGTATGTATAAATGTATGGTATATTTGTTTGTCCAATCAGATTTCAGCTTCTACGTGCTTCCATATCTAATCTGCTCAGGGTGTTTAGAGTCGCTTGAACTATACAGTATTAGCAATGGGGTTGGTTCTTCAATCAGACTTCAGAGTCGCCTCAAACAAACATCCGCATTTTCCCCATCCATTAACATCAACGTGAGTCAGCCAGTCCGAGGGGCCTCGACATGAACGGGTTGCATTGTCTGAATATGTTTGTTCACACGCCATTTTCGGCTTTTGTCTGTACACGCACTTTTCATGTCAAGATGGCAATACCAGGAGTCGTCATCATCACAAATGGACTGGTCCAGATGTCAGGCGTGTTGGGAATCTTTTACATGTGCTAAGCAATGCTATACAAAGTGGCTCCACGCACCAACAAAACAGCTTTTATGTGAGAAAAATGGTAGTCTGGGCAGAAATAAATGTGGTGAGATTGCTTGTGCTTATCTAAACGAATATCTAATGGACCAGAGACATGTTTTTACAAAATGTAAGAAATGCATTCAGAAATTATGAACAAGGAATGAACCTTCTTCTTGTAAAGCTTGGTGAAGCGCTCTCTCAGCTCCACAAATGTGGACTTTATACCAGTGGTGTTGGCCAAGGCTAACAGGGATTGAGTGTGACCAACAGGGGGCACAGAACAGAGACTTGTCTTCCACCCTTCTTGGTTCCATGACACAAATGGGAACAAAGGCTTATACCTAAAAGGAAAAACAAAAAGATGCACTGTGATCTTGCTAAGATGTCCACTGGTGTTCAACAAAGGAAAACCAGAGAGAGAACCCAAACGCACACAAGGAGAACATGCAAACTCCACACAGAAATATTTAATAACTAAAATAAATATTTGTCCATTGAACTGTATGTATTTTCTGTACGATTCCAATGGTTTCTAACATTTTCTGAAGTAAAAATTGCTGAATCTGCACATTCCCTGATCAAACACAGGGCAGAAATCTCCACCTGGCTTACTGCGCAAGCCCTGCCTGCCGTCTGAGTGCACCGAGTAGAATCATGGCGCCTGCCAGTTTGTGTTTGTCAGCATGTTGCCAATACTATAATGTTGCAGAAACATTTATTATACACCATGACTTTGTACAGCTTGCGTAATGTCTTTATTGTAAGTGTGACATTATTGTTGCTAATCGGACAACAAAATACGGAGAAATGTTATATCGGGAGGTGCACAGTACTTGCAGTACAAAAAACACACACAAATACAGTTCCACTGGAAATGATTCAACCCCCATTTCAATAAAGTTGTGATACTGTATATTTACGGTAGATGTGTCGAGCTATTTAAGTAGTTTTTGTTGGTTTACTCATACATTAACTACTGCAAATTTATAAACTTGCCAAATAAATAAAATTTCCTGTAGAATGAGAGTTGAATAACTGAGTGCAACTGGTGCATTCATTAGTACAAAAGTGTGTGTGTGTGTGTGTGTGATGACTTGTCAGATGCATTGGTGCAGAGGGAAACAGTAAGTAAGGAAGACCTCAGACCTCTCAATATTCCTGCGCAGGTCAGACACTTGAACATTACCCCTGACCATGAGGGCACAGGCAAGGTAGAGACCTTGCTTTGGGTTGGCTTTGATTAACTGGTGGCCTTTACTGAATGCATCGGCAAACATTTGATCCAGGCTGTAGAAAAATGACACACAGAAAAAATGTCACGTAGAAGTTAAATGGGCCTGAAATGGGCGGTTTTTGTTAGCATGTTCTATGAGCTCTCATAAGTTGTGCTGATATCAGTCACTGCCATTAAGTGGTGTGTTTTTGTCCGTGTTTAGCTGCAGTTAATAAATTGCATAGAAGTTGCTGTCCGTATCCTGCGTCTACCCACTGAAGACGCCTGCAATAGATGCATAGCTGTGAGACAGTACTTCAGTGCCATTCGATTCCCAATGAGCTTATTTCCCACTGCTGAAGTGGATACCGTACATATGTAGTTTACAAAACTATGGTAAGGGCAAAATACAGACCTTCTGGTTGGTGCACTAACATCTGCCAAAGAGTAGAGAGGACTGAGGCTTGGCACCAGGTAGTGTAATTGAGGGAAAGGAACCATGTTCATGGTAATTTCATTCAGATCCATGTTTAGAGTGCCCTCAAAACGCGCTGAACTGAAACAAAATGAAGAATTGGGATATTAATGGAACGAAAAGTGACGGCAAAGACGGCATCAGTTGAGCAACAACACATAACAGCAACCTTGGAATTTATAGCATGAACAGACACAGTATTGAATGGATAAACATGTTGGTGGGTTGGACATGCATACACTCCTGATCAAAATTTTAAGACCAATTGAAAAATTGCAAGAATTCACATTTTGCACTGTTGGATCTTAAGGAAGTTTTAAGTAGAACTTTCAAAATGCAAAGAGAAAAACAGAAATAATACAGTATTTGGTCTGGGCATGCTTGATGCCAGTGTTGGCTTCACGGAGGGCATCCACTGTCTGAAACTGATGTCTATATTTGTAAACTTCCGTTGCCATCCATCCCCAAATGTTCTCAATTGAATTTAGATCAGGCGAACACGCAGGATGGTCCACAAGAATGACGTTATTCCTTTGGAAAAAGTCCTTCCTATCATGCAAGTCTTGTGAACTGCAGCGTTGTCCTGTTGAAAACCCAGTCATTACCACACAGACGAGGGCCTTCAGTCATGAGGGATGCCCCCTGCAACATCTCCACAGAGCCAGAGCCCAGAGCCTTTTTGAAGCTCTACTTAGAACCTCCTTGAAATTAAAATTCTTGCAATTTTTCAAATTGTGTTAAAATTTGGATCAGGAATGTATATGGTGTTGGAATTACACTGCTGTTGATGTGTTCAGGTCAGAATCAAGTTATAAAAGAGTGTCAGACTCTGTGTGACTCTGAGGGGGGGACTCTACACTGTGGCTCCATCTGCAGTCATAACAGAGAGGTGTGGATTGCCATAATGCCATGCTTTAATTCCGCTAAACATTTTGTCGCAATTAATGAAATAATTTAGTTACCACCGTTAACGCATTCTTTTTTGACACACAACTGCCATATCAGTCTACTTTGACTTCCTACTGTTTTTCATTGCCGTTTGCTCCCTCCATTACTGTTCATTAAATTCCAGCAGAAAGCAGCAGTCAGAAGCATTGTTGGCCTTTGGGCTGTGTAGTTCTCTTGAATTCCATTACAGTGTGGGCTTATTGACAGAAAACTACAAAATGGCTGCACCTGTCCTATCTTTTTTTGTTTTTGTTTGTTTAGTTTTCCTATTGGTTGGTTCCCGCTCCTGTCTGTTCCTGGTAAGTTTTTATCCTGTACTCCCCCAATCACGTGGTTAATAGTAAAGTTCGGTGACTTGCGGGACTCCCGAAAAAATGTCAGGCCCTAGTCCACGGTGTCCAGGACAGTGGATGTTCCATTTCAGTTGGAAATCAGTGTTGAACTCACAGTGACAACATGAGCACATGCAGCTCATTTAGATTGCGTGTCAGCCTGTTAACTGAGGGTAGGTTAACTAAACTAATTGTAAACAAATAGTGCTATATTTTGTGGTTGAAAAAAAAGTGCAGTCTGGAGATAAAGAGCGACAGCACCTTTTAACACTGAACACAGGTACGTTCAGTTCGTGGACATCCTGTGATCTCTTGGGAAAATCATTTGCCCACCCCCGCTCTGTATTAAGACCAAATGGTGTATGTCACAAGTGCATAATTTAGTTGATAAGACTGGATGATGAATGAGGCCCGTTGTTAGCATATCAGACAGCATTTTAGACACAGTTCTTCAGCACAGTTTATGGGGAAAACTGTACCTGGTCATGTTGAGCAACATTTTAGCCACAATGTTATTCATGGCATCAAAAGGCCTCTCTGACCCAATCAGCCCATCCTTTCTTGAGACTATGCCGCCACTCATGATCGCACCGGACTGTCTACCATGGGATGTCTGTTTGATCTTGTTCAAAATCTCAACCAATGCCTAGGGATGAAAGGAGAGAAGGCAATGTCTTTAACCAAAATGTGTTTGGTGTATATTTTTCACCAAGAATAAGTGATGTTGGTTGGTGAACAAACCTGATTTTCAACAGGCAGGACGCAGTCAGCATTCTCTGTGAGCTCTCTCATGGCCAGGATACTGTTGTAGGGGGATATGATGACATCGTCCTCCAAGGATGGATAGACAGGGGTGACAATTCTACACACCTCAGGAAACTCATCCTTGAGAAGGCTGAGCACTTTGGTCCCTAGCCCAGAACCTGTACCTGAAGTTACAAGAATATTAATACTTCAATTAAATTTGTATACAGTTCAGTGGCCACCATTAGATACACTACTCACAAAAAAATGTACAATGCTCCATGAATTGACTGATAAATGGCAATTACAACTTGTATTTAAATAGTCCCCTTCATCATGCTATTCACATTTTGACATCATGTTACCAAAAGCACCTAATAATTGCTTAACAGTACAGCTTTAAACAGGATGTTGTCAGAGGAAAGTGGCCACTGAACTTCGTGTGCAAGAGAGTCATCAGCAGGTTGTAACAGAGACTGAATGAGTCACAGAAAGGCATACTGTAAAATTATTTTTAATAATTATTAATAAAAAAAAGGTCACCTGTTGTGAATTTTGCTGTTCAGCTCCTTGTTAGATCACAATAAGTTATAGAAAAAAGCACTGACACTTTGAACAGTTGGACATGTATGTTGAGAACAGCACTTCGTAGAGTGCAGACCTCCACCAAGGCTGAAACTAAACTGAAAAAGATAATGCGTGTGTGTTTATTTGTCCATCTGTTTAGTTATCAGGCCATGTTGTGGTTCATGAAGGATGACATTATTGTGGGGGTGAACCGTTCCTTTGACACCATGACACAAACTTTCATAATACATACCCATATGAGCCATCATTCGCTGGTCCATCTACCACACCTCTACAACATTTGGTTGGAATACTTATTTTTATTTTAAGTGTAATCCTGCTGACTGATCTTTGTATTTTGTTACTTTGTCAAAATGATTGCAATGAAGAAGCTAATACAGTTTAAAAACAATATAATTACAGGTGGCGTAAGACTCTTTCGACAGCACAGTTGTCCCTCGCCACTTCACTGTTCTAACATCGTACCCTCACTCTATCGCATTTAAAAATAAATAAATAAATAAATGATCGCTGTTTCATGGTTGACTATGGCCTATTTTTAGTAAAAAAAAAATATTAAAAGACAAGTCATATGTAGTATCCTGGTCCCTAGGCATCAGTAATGTTGCGTTGATGAGACCTCACCTTATATTACATTAGCTTAACACTGCATGGAATCAGCCATAGCATGTCTGACATAACATAGTGAAAAGAGTTTGAAACCTTTCTTAAGTTTGGAATAAATAAATTGGAGGCTAACTATTTAGCTCGGTTCCATGCTATGCTTAAAGCAGCGGCTGTGTCTTGTGTCCCTGCAGTGATCCCGTAACCTTAATAGTAACATAATAGCATAATAGTTGCACAATGTGGTGTAAACAAAGAATAATAGGAGTGCAAAGGTGACTATAGGGGTGTTATTTCATGACTACAGTGCTCTAATAAATGGTAAAAAAAAACATATTTAGAAAGTCATAAACAGGTTTTCTATGCTCTAACTATAAAAACATTCAATTTATCAACATAACAAAGGTACGTACCAAATTGTGATTACGGCATACAGTTTCAGCAGTGCTTCCAGTTCCCCCAGTCCAAACTACCGTATGCAGGCAATGCTAAAGGACATTGCTGTTGGGAAGAGGCGGGTTTGTGGTGTCTTACCTCCTCCCATAGAATGGAGAAGAAAAAAGGCCTGCAGACAGTCACATTGTTCTGCTGCCTTTCTCAGCTTGTCTAGTATTTTCTCCCTGTAGGTTGACCCATATGTCATATATCCAACTGCCCTGATAGGAAAATGAATGTTAGGTAAGTTGTAGTGTTTGTGATACATACATTTTCTCTTCATTTTTCAAAACATACACGAAATGCTGATTATCCGTCGACATAACCGAAAATAGCCTTTGCTTGCACATATACTTGTGAGTTTCGCCAGAGACATGAGAATGGGCAACAAAGGATTTTTTAATCTAGGGCAGATTGTTGTCTGTTTTCCTCCATTTGAGCAAATGGATGCATTCATCAGTCGAAAGAATGGCTAAGAAGCCTACCGCAAAAGAAGAAACAACCTTTGGTCCTATGCCGAAGCTTTGATAGCAAGCTGCGGCAAAAGCATGCAAGCTACTAATGGGGTTAATAATATTACATCACATCGACATAATTGACAAACTAATAGATTACTCATTTACTAAAACTATCAATAGCTGCAGCCCTACATGACATCACTGAACAGATCAGTAAACTGGATATCCATCCACCCATTTTCTATACCATCTTTCCTCATTAAGGTCTTGGGTGAGCTGCAGCCAATCCCAGCTGACAAAAGGACAAAAGGCAGGGTACACCCTGGACTTGTCGCCAATCAATCACAGAACACATACAAACATACAGTAGACAAATGAACATTCACACTCACACTCACGCCTGTAGTCCCCAATTAGCCTAACATGCATGTTTTGGGATGTGGGAGTAAGCTAGAGTAGTACAGTAGTAGACACTTGTGTGTCTCACCAGTTGTTGCCTGCACCTGACACGTCTGTGAGGAGCTGAGTGCTGTCGAACACGTCTCTCAAAGGGCCTTGCAGAATCTCACTGACCACACCCTCCTCCATGTCCACCAGCACTGCCTATAGACACAATGAAAGACATATTGCGTACAGGTCTTTCATTGTATTGTATATCATGTATATGTGGCACTTTTACATGAGATAACAGTTGAACTGTGCACTGGCTAAATAATGGCTTATATAAATACTATAAACCCCCCCCAGCTCTCTCTTCACCACGACGGTCTGGTACAATGACCGCATTACTGCAGATTCTGCGTTCATCCCCCTTATTATTATTATTACTACATGTCAATGACCTTTGCTGACGCTGAAAAAGATGAAAGGATGTCTACTGAATAATTTTAATTTAGTTTAATTGTGAGAACATACTCTTGCTTTCAGCATTTGGATTCTTTCACCACCAGCCAGATGTACTCCATTCCTGTTCATTGGGGGAAACAAGTAAATTATTTAATGCACAAAATAGTGTATATGGTAGCAATAGAAGATTTAAAGCAGATAAGACTACCTTGAGTCCACATTATGGAAAAAAGTGCCAATGGTGTCGTCATACAAGCCACTCTAAATAAGACAGTAAATATATATTAGAGGTAAATTATTTTTCATACAGTTGGGTCCAGTTTGTGTAGTTTTTGACTTATTCCACAACCTAATTTTCCGAAAATTACAACTTTATTTTGGTTTCTTATAATGTTACGACTTTTAAAACATATTTTTCTTTAATATTTCAACTTTATGCTACTAAAATGAGATTATTTTTCCTCATAATATTACAAATTTATTCTTGTAAAATTGTGACTTTTTCTTGTTAGAATACACGTTTTTTTTAATTTTTATATTTTGACTTTATTCTCATAAAACTGCAGTTGTATTTTACATTTCTGCTGTTGTTTTTAAAACAAGAAAATTCCAACTATTTAGTATGTTTCTCATAATTATGACTTTATTATAGGGATGTCCGATATTGGCTTTTTTTGCCGATAACAGATATGCCGATATTGTCCAACTCTCAATTTCCTATTACGATATCAACTGATACCGATATGTGTAACATCACATATCTCCTGTCGTGGAAGCATTGGACTGGAGAGGACTGGACATTTGAACTTATTATGTATTATTATTATTTATTATGTATTATTGCACTACAAATTGGAGGTAGTCTGTTCTGTATTTACTTAATTTATTCTATTTTCTTATTTTTCTTCTCTCTCGTGTCTTGCTGTGGTTGTTTTATTTCGTGATTAAGCTCATTATGACATTTTTGCAGAGCTCGCATCTTCTTCCGCTGTGTAACATATATATAAACAAGAGAGCCGTGGCCCTCTGTCGCGGAAGAACAGTGGCATTACCACGAGCGTCTTCATCACATACACATGAATTCACAGGCGAAAGTGCGCAAGGATACGGCGGGAGACAAATGTAACGCCGAGCGTTTTGTAATGTAAATGTCTTACTCTTTTGAACGCATATTGTTTTGGGAAGCCAAACTCTTTACTTAAATGGCCCCAGCAACTGCGGAACTACATTCCTCGTCACGGATCTCCGACCAGAACCGGACCCACAGGACCAATTGGGGGAGTAAGTCACAGTGCTGTAGTACACTGCTGATGGGGATGTCATAAAACTTCATGTCAAAAAAATCTTAAATATCCCTTTAATGCTAACTGGTCAAAAGTGCTGAGTTTTAGTTGTCGTATTTTCTTTTTTTTTTTAAATCTCAGGGCACTTTGTTGTTTAAGCACATGTCTATTTATTGATTCACTAATCGACCACAATATATCTGAAGTGAAAAATTGCAAGTTGTGTCATTAATTAATTAATTAATTCCATTGATCATTTTATTCAAGTCCCACCACAAATTATTTAATCACAAAACAGCAAATCTCAGTCAGTCTGCCTAGAATATCAACTTCAAAATGAATTCCTAATAAATGCATGGGTAATGTGTACAAAGGTAAAGTATAAACACTTACTTTGTTGAAGTGGGCATGCTCTCTCAAAGCAAGATCCCAAAACCGACAACCAATCTGGTTTCCACATTGTCCAACTGAACAAGAGAGTAAAACGTTTATCAAATAACCGATTATAAAACCTTCCCATACACAGAAGATTTTAAACATTTTTTATCAGTCACTTTACAACTTGATAACTTTCCCATGTTCAATTGGCTTTCATGTTATTTTGGCCATATGTAGCAGCTGTATAGCGCCCTTTCCCCGACTAGGTCAACTCTCATCTTCTTGTTGATGTTTGCATATTTGTTATTTCCACATACACCTTAATCTAAATGCTCCAAATGCATAAGTGGCCAAAAAAAACACCGCCATGATTACAAATCCTGATCTGTTGCAAGAAAGTAAGATGGAAAAGTAACAGTAGGATAAAAAAGAGGGGAACAGCTATGTGATATAGGTGAGTTTATTTCAGATGTTGCCCCCGGGCCACACTTTGGACACACTGACAGCAGTACGAGGAAATGACAAATCAATCTGCGGGCATGAACAAGATGACGAGTGGCCTAGCGGGGTAAACATGGCCTACTGACACTGTAACACTCTCACTAGACGCAACACAATTACTAATTGCATGACAATTAAGGATACCCGTATTTTAGTGTTACAAACAGGTACGTAGATTACTTCCTCTTCAATTTTGTATCGGATTTTATTGAGTGTTGGACCACATCAAGTCAAAAGAGTGTTTGGAAAGTTAAGTACAACTCTAACCCTTTCAAACTCACGGATCTGAGCTTCAGGACAAGATAATAGGTATATAGGACATTATACACTTTAATATCTATCTACAGACTAAATTTCATTAAAGTCTAATTGTGCAGAATGTTTTTTTTGCCCCGGGATAACTACATGTGGCATTTGCATTGTTGTCCTATTTTCAATATGGATGCCTCGAATTGTAAATATAAAAGCAAATTAAATAAGGGTAATTTAGATATCCATCCATCCATTTTCTATGCCGATTCATTATAACAAAATCATGCTCAATCAATGCATTGATTTTCTCAAATATGGAGTGGATGTTAGTGGATTTTATACATTCCTGTCATCGATGATAGCTAGGTATGTCTTGTGGTTAGTGTGGAGTGAAAAGGAACACACAGCGTGCTGCTGCTGCACTGCAGCGTGAGGCATATACAGTACATGAAAAATATGACACTTAATTTTCTTTTTGACGAACAAAAAATGTAAATGGCTACTCTGTTGACTTTTAAAACAGACTTTCACAGCCTAAGTGATTATATGTTTTGTAGGACTGTTGCACTTGCCAAGGTCTGCGGGTCGATCACAGCTTTTGTCTTGACTCATGTTAGAGCAATAGGGACCAAAGGCACTATTTTCCGGTATAAAATCTGCTCTAACTTGTTTAATTTTTGGGGTAGAGAAGTGAATGAGGTATCAAATTACAGTTCAAGTCAAGCTTTATCAGACAGAATTAATCACAGGCGTAATTTTACAAATTCTTAAATGTTGTAACATTGCTAGTAAAGGGGTGGAATTGGGTTCAGCCTTAATCGGAATTTGTTACAAACGCAAAGTTGTTCAATCATTACAGAGGATATGAATAACTCACCCTGGACAACAACCGATTGCGTCATTGCTATTCACGTTGTTACATGGGTGTTAAATTGGCTCATCTCGGCAGTTGTCAAAGCCATAGAAGTTCGGCATTAGTAGTCTTTCTTCCTCTTCTATGACTGTTGTTGGCTTTGTCGGATGTGACGTCACGTTCACGAGCGATTGTCCCAGCAGATTTGCCGTAGCATTTCCTCTCGCGTCTAGTAAAGTTGTTACAGGAGTCAGGGAGGGTTAATAGAATCAAGGTTTTTCTGGATATAAAGTTACAAATATATATTGTATGTACACATGTAGAAATGTGAGACAGAAGTAGAAGTGTGGTTGACAGTCTAATAAAGTAGGCAGCGTTAATGCACCTTTACGATGAGTGCCACCCGCCATAAAACAAAAAGAAGAAGAAGAAGAAGCGTTTCCGTCCGCTGCGGATTTAGTTCCGTTGGCAAATTTGGACAACTATCGGAACAAAAACAAACTCAGATGGCAATTGCTTTTTCCTCGACTTTTTTCCTACAGTTTGAAACTTCCGATAATTAGGTGGGTACAGTACATGGAAACATGAAGAGCTTAGGTAATACGCTTTGTCTGGTTCAGGAGTGGCTTGACATTGAATCGACAGTGTACTGTATGTGTAGCCTGTGGCTATATCAATCACTTGCGCGTCGTGGCCAAAAGTTTGGAGAATGACACAAGTATTAGTTTTCACAAAGTTTGCTTTTTCAGTGTTTTCAGGTATTTCGTTACTATGATATACTGAAGTATAGTTACAAGCATTTCATGCTGTACGCGTCAAAGGCTTTTATTGACAGGTAATTTACGTTTATTTAATAACTCAAATAAGTATTGACACTTACACAGTCTCATGAGACCCAATAAAATGTCCGTATCGAACTACTACTATATCCTAAGTACAGCATCTCTAGCAATATTAGACTCGTGTCAATATGCTGCATTGCAGTTGTACACTACACAATAAGTCAAAATCACAAATCAGTACTTCTCTATCCAGTGTCAGTGTTGATACAGCACTTGGATTTAATGACTAGTAGCTTCCTGATATAAAAAAAAAGGTAACCACATTATTTTGTTTTTGTGCACCAATCAGGTGAAGTATGCTGGCTGCTGTTAAACGCGCAAGGTCTTGCCTGAGATACCTCAGGAGTATGTCTTACAAAGGTAAAACACACTTAATGGATTCAATGCAAGGCGTACTCACAGTAGGCTTATTGAACCGACCATGTTGGACTCACTTCACGCCTAAAGCATGTCACGTTTGGCTAGTGTGAGCACACTGATCTGCTGCCCGTCCTTTTTCACAATTGGAAGAGGTGGGACAGGGCATGGCAGGATTCCATGCACATTCACATGCATGCTGCATAGCTGAGTCATAGAATGTAAGGCAAACGCTCCTTGCAAGTTCTTAATGATTACCAACACAATTCATAATTAATGAAATACAGTACAGGCCAAAAGTTTGGACACACACTCACAACTGATGGTCCCATACCCATTAATAAGGCAAGAAATTACAATAAGTAACATTGACAAGGCACACTTGTGAAGTGAAAACCATTTCAGGTGACTACCTCATAAAGTTCACTGAGAGAACACCAAGGGTTTGCAGCGCAATCCAGAAAGCAAAGAGTGGCTACATTGAGGAATCTGAAATATAAGACATATTTAGTTATTTCCCACTTTTTTGGTAATTCCACGTGTTCATTCATAGTTTTGAGAACCTACAATGTACAGTAAATAGTCATGAAAATAAAGAAAACGCATTGAATGAGAACGTGTGTCCAAACTTTTGGCCTGGACTGTAAAAAGACCAAAAAAGTCAAGCCCACAACATGCTCGCTCACCCACGACCACATTTGTATGTGTGTGTAATGAAGATGTGCCATTTAATTAATGCTAGTACTAGTTTGTTATACGCAATATTGTTTGATTGAGACAATGTATGACAACAGAGGCAAAATTTGGACAAAAATTTACGACAAAAAACAAATTATACAAAAACCGGGACAGACTGTATTGATATTGCTGTTTTCCCTTATTTCCGGAATACCTTTAATTTCAAATGCAAATGTTGTCAGGCATGCCATAGCAGCCATATAAATCAGTGGTCCCCAACCCCCGCATTTGGTACCGGGCGCACTGAATGAAAAAATCATTTCCATTATTTTATTTTTAAAAAATGTTTTATTTTGAAAAGTGGCTGGATTCTCTCTGTTACATCTGTCTCACTCAACGCTTGTCCATTGTGCGTGTGCTAACTTTATCTCATGCCGCACAGATAGACTACTACTGTATTTTGACCATTTTTCTTTCACCTCATATTTGGTCTCAAATGCTGATACTATGTGGGAATGCATGAAGGTAAGTTTTGATGACTTATTGAGTGCTAAAGTGCACATTTGTCTCAAGTTAATTCATGCTAGCACACTGCCTTTTACCACACACGTCAAACAGCGATGTAATCATCTCTGGAAAAACTTGGCTGGAACTTGAACTGGTGGATGGTGGGTCGGCATTCATTTTGTGCTTTTAATTTGATGTTATTCATGTCTTACTTTTACACAATACATAATAAATAATCGCTATAATGTACGATTTGCATCCTCTGGAACTAAGTAGTGTAATAGTGTACACGGTAGACTCATTCAAGTGTACTGACAGACGTAGTTGATTTGACACTCAGACCAGATGTTACTGGAATCTTTTGCCGTGAGAAGCTGTGGAAAATAAACATACTCTCTGTGTCACGCTTTGCATTCCGTTTACAATATATGCAGTATTCAAGGTGTTTGTGACATTAACTGTGATATTCATTTTTGTTTTCCATTCACTATCTTTTTTGAATCACAAAAATGGCCTTTAAATGCCTTGGATGATCTTCGGTGTATAAACTGTGTTGCAGGACACCAGCAGACAAATGTAGTCATCCTGCCTAAGCATTTGGCTGATGACTTTGAGGCGTTCTGTCACAGAAACTCTGCACCTTTGCCACTCCTCTACCGCAGCCAATCTGGTGAGAACTCCTGCCCACCTCTGGCTAAACATGCTGACATCAGGTAACACAAATGTTTTTATAGTTATTGATTAAGCCCTGCTGGACTGTATTGTCGGTATCTGTGGCCATGCATAGGGTGTCCCGATCCAATATTATATATACTCTGTTTTTTTGCTGATATCGAACCGATATCCTATATAGCAGTGGTCCCCAACCACTGGGCCGTGGCCCCGTACCGGTCCGTGGGCGGGGCCGAACTGGGCCGAGGAAACCTTTCAGGTGCAACGCAAAAAAAAACTGCTGCTATTGTTCTCTGTTTGATTCATATAACTTGATCAAGCCTTTTTTGAACATTCCACTCTACAAAGTAAGTCCTAAAAGTATGTATGATTTGTGCTGATACTGGATCGATATCAGTATTGTATCGGAAGTGAAAAAGTTGTATTGGGACACATCTAGCCCAGCATGTGAGCTCGAACTTGAATCGTGTAAAGAATAACTTGTTCCATATACCTGTATGCCATGACAAAATATCCTTTAGATTATACCACTCTGCCCAAAACCAAATGATTATTTTTCTGACAGTCTGCTCTTACCAGTTGAGACCGGATGATATCGAGTATGGTTCTGTGTCGTTTCCCATGGAAATCATCCTTTGCAGTCCAGGCGTGAACTCTCTTGCAGTTTGTCTATCAGGAACCCTTTCCATTCTCTGACTTATGATGCACAGTCCAAGTGCAATTGTTATCAGAGACTTCTTGGCCGTGTGTGTATTGATGGGTGGGTTTAATATGCTGTCACAAATTGTATCTGTTATTGGTGTGGTCTAGACAGTGGCCGGCGGTGCGTTTGGTAGCTGGGCCTTCATGGAAACTTAATTGGACAGAATTATTCTCAGGAGACACTGTGAGAGCGATTTTTGTTTTTAAAAAATGCATTGTATTTTATGTATGTGTATTTACACGTGTGTGTGTGTATGTACAGTAGTGTTCAAAATAATAGCAGTCCTGTGACGAGTGGGGATGGGGTTGGGGCCCCAGAAGCAGAGGCAGGGAGCTTTAGACGTCGTTTAACACTTTAATGCAAGTGTGCAGGCAAAATCCAACAGAGTAACAGAAGGCGATGGGGCAGAAAAGGCAAAACTAAGAGTCACCATGAAATAGTCCAAGAACACAATAGAAGGAGCTGGCTGGGTAGCTGGGTACAGCTGGGCTAGCCTGGCTAGAAAACCAGAAACAGGGAAAAGGCTGGCAGCGTGGTAGGTGTCCACGTGTGAGCAGGCGGCGGTTTGTCAAAACCAAAGAACCAGCAGCGTCCAGCTGTAAGCAGTCAGCTTAAATGGATGGCGAGTAATCAGTAACAGGTGTGCCCAGCGTCCCCGCCTCCAGCCCGCTCAAGGTGTGACTGCAAGGGAAAAAACACAGGCCAGGAGAAGGCAGGAGCTAGAGCAACCTAGAGCACGAAGACAGGTCACTGACGAACGTGACAGTACCCCCCCCTTAATGGACGCCACCTGGCGGCTTACCTGGCTTCTCAGGGAACTGACTATAAAAGTCCGAGAGAAGAGTGGGGTCCAGGATGAGAGACCGGGAGATCCACGAGCGATCCTCAGGGCCGTACCCCTCCCAGTCCACTAAATACTGGAAACCCCTGCCCCTTCTTCTCACATCCAAAATGGCCTTGACCGTAAATGCTGGGTGGCCGTCAACCAACCTGGGAGGAGGAGGAGGCACCTCCGGAGGGCTAAGGGCGCTGGAGGAGACGGGCTTCAGGAGGGAGACGTGGAATGCCGGGTGTATCTTGAGGGATTCAGGGAGGCGGAGCAGGACCGAGGAGGGGTTCAGGACACGTTCAATGGGGTAAGGGCCGATGTATCTGGGTTGAAGCTTCTTAGATTCAGTGTGGAGAGGTAAGTCGCGGGATGATAGCCACACCCTTTGTCCCGGCTTGTACTCAGGAGCAATCGAGCGGTGGCGGTTGGCTAAACGCTGATTGCGTGTAGAGGTCCGTGCGAGGGCAGCTCGCGTGTTGCGCCAGGCCCGGCGAGCGCGGCGCAGGTGTGCATCAACGGAGGGGACTGCCACTTCCGACTCTAGCGAGGGGAACGCCGGGGGTTGGTATCCATAAGCCACGTGAAATGGAGAGAGGCCCGTGGCAGCGCTGATAAGGGTGTTGCGTGCATATTCGATCCATGGTAAGTTGAAGGACCAGGAGGCGGGTTGTAGATGGCAGACGCAGCGGATGGCGGCCTCCAAATCCTGGTTGGCTCGTTCAGTTTGACCATTGGTCTGGGGGTGATAGCCTGAGGACAAGCTGGGCGAGGCTCCAAGGGATTTACAGAAAGCCTTCCAGACTGCCGATGTAAATTGCGGCCCCCTGTCCGAGACCACGTCCAGGGGGATACCATGGAGTCGGAAGGCATGGGAAACAAGTAGGTCCGAAGTTTCGAGTGCTGAAGGGAGCTTGGGGAGTGCGACGAAGTGAGCCATCTTGGAGAAGCGGTCCACTATAGTGAGGATGACTGTCTTGCCGTTGGATGGGGGTAGTCCTGTAACAAAATCCAGTGCAATGTGGGACCAAGGGCGGGAGGGGATGGGAAGCGGCCGGAGAAGGCCCGCCGGGGCCTGGTGAGACGACTTGTTCCGGGCGCAAATGGGACAGGCGGCCACGAATTCCCGGACATCAGCTCGAAGGGAGGGCCACCAGAATCGCTGCGACAGGAGGAACGTGGTGCGGGAGACTCCAGGGTGGCACGCCATCTTTGACTCGTGTGCCCACTGAAGGACATCGGGGCGAAGTTTCGGGATGACAAACAGCCGGTTAGCAGGGCATCCTTCAGGAGCAGTGACTTCCTTGATAGCGTTGGCCACCTGCTTCTCAATATCCCACTGAAGGACACCAAGAATACGGGACTGTGGGATGATAAATTCCTGGCGGGGTTCCTCTGGGAGAGGAGAATGTAGTCGGGAGAGAGCGTCTGGTTTGCTGTTCAGAGAGCCCGGGCGGTAAGTCAAGGTGAAGTTAAACCGGGTGAGGAAAAGGGCCCACCGTGCCTGTCGGGGGTTGAGGCGCCGGGCCGCGCGCAGGTATGCCAGGTTCTTGTGGTCCGTGTGCACAATAAAGGGGAGCTCCGAGCCCTCCAGCCAGTGCCTCCACTCCTGCAGCGCTAAGATAACGGCCAATAACTCCCTGTTGCCAATGTCATAGTTGCGTTCCGCAGGGGTCAGGCGACGAGAGAAGAAGGCGCAGGGGTGCAGCTTCTGGTCGGTGGTCGAGCGTTGGGAGAGGACGGCCCCTACGCCTGTGTCAGAGGCGTCAACCTCGACGACAAATTGAGAAGAGGGGTTGGGGTGAATAAGCACAGGAGCAGTAGTAAATAAAGATTTTAGCTTAGTAAATGCTGAATCAGCCTCTGGGGACCATGAAAAAGGGGTTTTAACAGATGTGAGCTTCGTCAAAGGTTCTGTGACACGGCTGAAGTTTCTAATGAACCGACGATAGAAGTTGGCAAAGCCTAGGAACCTTTGAAGGAGCTTCCTTGATGTAGGAACGGGCCAATCGACCACAGCCTGAATCTTGGCCGGGTCGGGACTAAGTTGACCACGTTCCACAATGAAGCCCAGGAAGGAAACTGTAGGGGTGTGGAAAGAGCACTTCTCTGCCTTGACAAATAATTTGTTTTCTAGTAGCCTTTGGAGGACCAACCGAACGTGTTGAATGTGTTCCTCAAGTGAGGAGGAGAAAATGAGTATGTCGTCTAAATAGACAAAAATAAATCGGCCGAGCATATCCCGAAGGACATCATTTATAAAACTCTGAAAAACGGCAGGGGCGTTGGTGAGCCCAAAGGGCATGACCAAATATTCGAAATGTCCGAGGGGAGTATTAAACGCAGTTTTCCATTCATCGCCCTCTCGGATGCGAACCAGATGGTAGGCGCAACGGAGATCGAGCTTGGAAAATATTTTAGCAGTATGAAGGGGGTTAAAGGCAGAGTCCAGTAATGGCAGAGGGTATTTGTTCTTAACAGTAATATCATTGAGTGAGCGGTAGTCGACACAAGGTCGTAGAGATTTGTCCTTTTTATCAACAACAAAAAAATCCAGCAGCTAATGGTGACGAGGAGGGGCGAATGAGGCCGGCCGCAAGAGAGGTGGAGATGTATTGCTCCAAGGCTTCCCTCTCAGGTTTGGAGATGTTATATAGCCGAGCGGATGGCAACGCAGCACCTGGGAGGAGTTCAATGGCGCAGTCATATGGCCGGTGAGGAGGAAGTGACTGGGCTCTCTCACTGCTAAATACCTCCCGAAGGTCGTGATAAACAGGGGGAATGGAGGAAAGGTCAATCTTTTCAGGTGGCCTTACATGCGCGGGCGAAGAGCGTGGGCATGCGGATTTAAGACAGTGAGAATGACAGAAAACACTCCAGTTAATAATGGTAGACTTAGCCCAGTCAATGTGTGGGTTGTGTTTAAGTAGCCATGTAAGCCCGAGCACAACGGGTGCCGCGCGGGAAGGAATGACGTAAAAGTGCATAGATTCAAGATGATTACCTGAGATACGGAGAAAAAGTGGAACGGTTTGGTGTGTAACGGTCGCTAGGTGGCGCCCATCAAGGGTGTGCACTACTTTGGACACAGGTAGTTTAGTTACAGGAATGCTAAATTGTGTAACAAAGGACTCGTCAACAAAGCTATCATCTGCTCCGGAATCAATGAAAGTGTAAACATCTATTTGTCCGTCAGACCAGGAGAGTGTACCTGGGAGTTGTAGTCTGCCCGCCGTGTCCGATGAGGAAGTAGCGCCAGGGGGCGTGTCCATGGGAGAGCGTGGAGGGCTGGGATGGGAAGCTTGAGTACGTGGGCTGTCGGGGCGGACAGGACAGCGGGAGATGGTGTGACCATCCTGGCCGCAGTAGATGCATAGGCGTAGAAGTCTACGCCGGCTCCTCTCGGCGGGTGTGAGGCGACTTCCTCCCAGCTGCATGGGCTCGTCAAACCTTGGTGCCGGAGGAGAGTCGAGAGTGGACTGGCGAGGCGGGTTCTGGTGAGCAGGGTATCCGCCCTGGCCGTGTCCAGGTGTTGAGCGTCCCTTGTCCGCCTTGCGATCGTTGAGTCGCCTCTCAATGCGGATCGCCAACGCGATGAGGTCATCGAGGTTCGCAGGAGCCTCCAGAGGGATCATCTGGTCCTTGATGGTGTCGGCGAGCCCGTCGAAGCAGACGTCTAGCAGAGCAGGGGCGTTCCAGTCGCTCTCCGCCGCGAGCGCGCGGAACTCGATGGCGTAATCCATTACGCTGCGGCGTCCCTGCCGTAGGCGTAGCAGAGAGCGCGCCGCTTCGCGGCCGGGGGGGGTCCGCTGGAATACCTGTTCCATGGCTTTGGCGAAGGCGGCGTAGGATGAGCAGATGGAAGATCGGCGACTCCACTCCGCCGTGGCCCACGCTCCTGCCCTTCCGGTTAGGTGGGACGTGACGAAGGCGACCCGTGCTCGCTCGGAGCGGAAAACTGCCGCTTGAAGCTCGAAGTGCAATTCACATTGAGTGAGGAAAGATCTTACGTCGCCAGAATCTCCGGAGAACCTTTCAGGCTTGGACAGCAGCGGGCCGCATGCAGGTGAGTTGGCGTCGGACGTGGGTGGGAGGTCGGTGGGTGTTTCTGAGTTAGCTGGTGGCGCCGTGGCTGAGGCGTCGTGTTGCAGGACAGTCAAGAGAGCGGAAAGTTGAGCCTCCAGAGCATGCATACGGGTGTCTTGTCTGTCTGACATGTCTTTTACACACGCACCTAAAGCGTTTAACTGTTCTTCCTGCTTGCCCAGGCGTTGCGCCTGGTGGCGTAGTGCCAGTTTTACGGGCTCAGACTCTGCGGGGTCCATAATCCTTTTGGCTGGTTCTTTCTGTGACGAGTGGGGATGGGGTTGGGGCCCCAGAAGCAGAGGCAGGGAGCTTTAGACGTCGTTTAACACTTTAATGCAAGTGTGCAGGCAAAATCCAACAGAGTAACAGAAGGCGATGGGGCAGAAAAGGCAAAACTAAGAGTCACCATGAAATAGTCCAAGAACACAATAGAAGGAGCTGGCTGGGTAGCTGGGTACAGCTGGGCTAGCCTGGCTAGAAAACCAGAAACAGGGAAAAGGCTGGCAGCGTGGTAGGTGTCCACGTGTGAGCAGGCGGCGGTTTGTCAAAACCAAAGAACCAGCAGCGTCCAGCTGTAAGCAGTCAGCTTAAATGGATGGCGAGTAATCAGTAACAGGTGTGCCCAGCGTCCCCGCCTCCAGCCCGCTCAAGGTGTGACTGCAAGGGAAAAAACACAGGCCAGGAGAAGGCAGGAGCTAGAGCAACCTAGAACACGAAGACAGGTCACTGACGAACGTGACAAGTCCAATGTGACGAACCACATTGGAGAGCTATGGAGAGCTAAACCAGAGACACGTGGCAGAAAACGGAAGACAGCCATCAAAGTGGATCGAAGAATAACCAGAATGGCGAAGAGAAATTGAGGAACATTTTCTGGACTGATGAGTGTAAAATTGTTCTTTTTGGGTCCAAGGACTGCAGGCAGTTTGTGAGACCCCCAAACTCTGTTTGCCATGTAGCAATAAAAAATATACTAAAACCCTGGATTTGTCACATTGGACTGCTGTTATTTTGAACACTACTGTATACTGTATATGTGTATGAATATGTATGTATGTAGCATCTGTATATATACAGTGGTGTGAAAAAGTGTTTGCCTTCTTCCTGATTTATTATTTTTTGCATGTTTGTCACACTTAAAATTCTTCCACAGTGCTGTAAAAAACTCATTGTAAGTTATCACAAGCGCTTGATTGCAGTTGTTGGTGTGTATTTAAATTTGTTTGATGATCTGAAACATGTAGGTGTGACAAACATGCAAAAAAAAAAAGTAATCAGGAAGGGGGCAAACACTTTTCTGCACCACTGTATATACACTCCTGATCAAAATCCTCCTGATCAAAGACCAGTTGAAAAATTGCTAGAATTTTCATTTTGCACATTTGGATCTTAATAAGGTTTTAAGTAAAGCTACAATATGCAAAAGCAAGAAGAGGGAGTGAGACAAAAAACATTTGGAACTTGTAATTTAAACAAAAAAAAACTGAAATAGGTTGTTTATCACCTGATCAAAAGTTTAAGACCACAGGCTATAAAAGCCAAAATCTGCACAAAATGTAAATTTTCTGTCAGGCATTCACACTGTCATGCCCTCCTGATGGCTAAAGCTAAGAAGCTTTCTCTTTTTGAACATGGTCCGATTGTCGAGCTGCATAAGCAAGGCCTCTTGCAGCGTGCCATTGCTGCTGAGGTTGGGTGCAGTAAGACAGTCATTCTAAATTTTTTGAAAGATCTAGAGCAACAAAAAAGTCAAGTGGTAGACCCAAAAAAATCACACCATCATGATCTGGGGCGCTTTTTCATTCAGTGGAACACTGGAGCTTCAGGTGGTGCAGGGTCATCAAATGGCGGTTGCTTACATGTGGATGTAGCAGCGGGCATCCCTCATGACTGAGGGCCCTCGTCTGTGTGGTAACAGCTGGGTTTTTCAACAGGACAACGCTGCAGTTCACAATGCTCGCTTGACCAAGGACTTCTTCAGGGAGAATAACATCACTCTTTTGGACCATCCTGCATGTTCCCCTCATTTAAATCCCATAGAGAACATTTGGGGATGTATGGCAAGGGAAGTTTATAAAAATGGCCATCAGTTCCAGACAGTTGATGCCCTTCGTGAAGCCATCTTCACCACTTGGAGCAATGTTCCCATTAGCCTCCTGGAAACACTCACATCAAGTATGCCCAGACCAATTTTTGAAGTGATTAACAAGAACGATGGAGCTACCCAGTACTGAGTCCTACTGAGAACATTTTTTGTTCTGGTTTGGAGAGTTTTTTGTTATTTTTTGAGCGATGGTCTTTTGATCAGCTGATAAACAACCTATTTCAGTTTAATTGTTGTTTTCAATAAATTACTTTCTAAAAGTGCTTTTTGTCTCACTCCCCCTTCTTGCTTTTGTATATTGTAGCTCTACTTAAAACTTCATTAAGATCCAAATGTGCAAAATGCAAATTCTAGCAATTTTTCAACTGGTCTTAAGATTTTGATCAGGAGTGTATATTCTCAATTGCCATGTTGCCATTTCTGCTGACCGAGATTTGAACCCCTGTCCTGTGTCAAGCACCGATGTCAGTATCTAGAGTGCACCCACACTTAACTCTTTACCTTTGAATACGCTGTCACGTATACTCCAGACTTGCATTTCTGTTGGTTACTTCGAGCATTAGTAACTTCCATAGGGGATCAGTGGTGCTTGTAAATTTGGCGTTCAGCCAAATGTAACAAGCAAAAATGGAACGGCTCAGTGATAAAGAGTTCAGACAACTCCAATCCTCTACACTACAACATCATGTGGAGCAGTTCAGAATCAATATTTATCTAAAAACTTGACAAAGACATACAACTTTTAAATAAAATACAACTACTAACTGGAGATGTCAGTTTCTCTTCCTCAATTTGGCCTGTCAAATACTTTTGCTCTGATGAACCAATCATAGGAGTAGTATATGTGTGACATCCATCAGCAGTCTTGATTTTGAAGGCCCTAGGTATGACATGGCAACACATACAATAGAAGCTGAAATCTGACAAAAATAATCATACATACGCACATTGGAAGCAGTGCAGCCAGAAGACATGCTACAAAATGAAGATAATAAACTGTGAAATAAATTCATACCATTTTATGAAACACATACTAAAACTTAAGTCATAAACATACAGTAGGTCAGTGCTTCCGTGTTTAGGCCAGCAGAGAAGGCTTTGCTGGCCCTGACTGCATCACTGGGTCTAGACAGGCCTAACTTTACAACACGCTGGATTCATATTCACGTGTAGTCATCCATCTGTAACCTTTCCTGAGTGGTCAACATAAGGCAGAAATACTGTAAAATGATAATAAAAGTATACAAATAGCTTCCATGTTAGTGCAAACGACGGATTGCACAGAAATTGCTGATTGCTGATTTCCTTCAGCCTTTCACATACAGTATAGAGTCATTTCAATAATGCCATATATGTCGATACCAGATCTGATCCAAACCTGTGGTGCTAGAGCAATGTACTGTACAGATACTGTATGTTGAGAAAAAGTGGGTGCAAATGCGTTCGTATCATACGTATAAATTACTTTTACTAGGTTGTGGGTTTCTGTTATGTTTGTTAATTTATTAAGTCACATCCTTCTCTGAATATGTGAAATGATTTGCTTCTTTCTGTGTGTCCAGGACAGACATTTCACAATACAGAGTGTATCAGGATGGCGTCCCAGTCGAAAATGTCTCCAGCCTGCAGAACTACAGTGTTTCAGTCAGGTGCTATCACACAGACAGATACCACAAAGTCATTTTTATTGAGTTTAAACTAGGGATGGTCCAAAAATGAACAAGTGGTAATGAGCCATCCCTAGTTTAAACACTCTGTGACGATAAAAGATTTTCTTAAAGGTGCCGTCTGTGACACAATTGTGACAAATATAGACATTTATTTGTTCAGTCTGTTCTTTTAAACCACTATTTGTAACATACTGTATGTTAGCCAGCGGTCTTCTTATATTTTTTGGTTTAAGATTCCAAAAACAAAAGATGACACATTTTGAATTGAGATGCACGATATATATATACTGTGTGTGTGTGTGTGTGTGTATATATATATATATATATATATATATATATATATATATATATATATATATATATATATGTGTGTGTAGATTGGTCCTAATTAAGTATGACATTACTACAATTAAACAAAATATAAAAGTAACAAAAATCAAGAATTGTTCAGTTTCGAGAAATGGACGTTTATTATTTTTTTTTCAAACCAATAAAAGTGTATAGTTTGAAGTCCTAGCAAGCTAACAGGGCTAGCATCACATGTCCATTAATCAGTAGTGAAGCTTATGTCCTTATTTCCATCTATCTATGCATTAGTGTGCATAGATGTTGTATTTTGCTGGCAAACATACAACCAAAAAATGGCGGTGTCTCTAAGTGGTTTACTAGCCGCTATCTTCAAGGATGGTAAAAGGCTAGTCGTCCAGTTTGGCTAGCTGTGTGGCTGTTTCTTCAACAGTGCTGGCATCTTTGTAGACTTTCAAAACACCGTCGTAGCGATGCTGCCGTTTCAGGTGGCTGATAGGATAAGGAAGTTCCACACAATCGACGCCATGATTGTTTACAAGTGAGCTCAGGGGAGGTGTGCAGCAAAAAGAGCGCTTGATTTGCTCAACTTAGCCCAGTAACACACACCACATTACAGATAAACCAGCCTCATCAGATAGTTTTTATAAATGATCCGTTATCAGAGCTATTTTTAATGTTTCTGTGTAGGCTCTCAGTCGTACAGGAGTTGTCCAACGAGGGAAAGGCTTCTTGAGACGTCATCTGTACTTCTGTGAAGAAGGTGTCGGACGTTACGCTCCTCATCCGAAGAGCTTCGTCAGCGAACTAACAAGTGCTGGTAGCCTTCCAGGGCCGAGCCAGAACAATAGATGCTAACGAGCCAGTGTCAAGAGTCGTTAATACCCAACTACAGGGAGCTACACTTCCCTTTGATCGGAGGTGCTAATGGAAGGAGAGGATTAGACCACAACTCCTCCCAGTCTTAGTGTAAGGAACCAATAGGAGGAGGGCATTGGCACACCAATTCCGCCCACTCTTACTGTATTTAAGGCCTAGGCTACCAGCACTTGTTAGTTCGCTGACGAGGCTCTTTGGATGAGGAGCGAAACGTCCGACACCTTCTTCACAGAAGTACAGATGACGTCTCAAGAAGCCTTTCCCTCGTATTTTTTATGTTATCAGATTTATTGGTATGATGTCATAATTCCTCATATCAGCCCAAAAATTATTGTGCACCCCTAATTTTGAATATAACTTTGATGATGAGCACTGTACAGTCACTAGTTTTAAATTAATAATTTCATCCCATTTTTGTCTGCAGGCCCTCAGTCTATCAATTCATTCATTTTACTTCTGCTATATCACATCTTAGTAAACAACGTAATTGTTTTAATTTCTTATAGTTTGTGTTGTCTATCTTCAGGAGTACATCACAACAGCCGGATGGTCATCAAGTCAAGTGGTCAGACATGGTGTGTTTCTATCTGGGCTGTAGCTTTGGCTTTGAGGACACCTTGAAGAAAGCTGGAGTTGTAGTCAGGAATGTGGAGCAAGGCAGAAATGCCAGCATGTACAAGGTAGATATGAAACTGTTGTTTCTTACTGGTCCTGTAAGTGAATTCAGTTAACTTGCAACAGATTAACGAGAACGAATATATCCACATCTTTGTTCAGACTGCAGTTCCCTGTATTAGAACAGGTGCTTTCAGCTCCCCTCTTGGGGTGTCTATGTATCCAATTCCACCTGATATGTTAGAGGCAGCAGTCCAGGCCTCTCACCTTAATCCACAAGCACATGGAGCTCCTGTGCACATTGGGGATGCAGGTACAAAAACACATTTTTCTTTACTATATTGACCTTTTCTTCGATGTATATGTAAATGTGACTGTGCATGTTTAGCTTTCCTTGGCATACAGGATCTATCCAGACCAGACTATGGGGATCGAGTTGAGCTGCAGCCTGCGGACATCCCAGTCTTTTGGGCCTGTGGAATGACAGCTGTAGAAGCAATAATGAGCAGCAGTCCGTATTAACTTAAGTATAACAGTTAGTTACAGTTACTGTTATTGATATTTCAGCAATTTTAAGCTCCTGTTCCCTTGAACGCTCTTAACAATATGCTAATGTGGTGGACCTTGCGGTTTAGTTAAACTTTTAAAACTGCCAGACCCCAGTACAGGCGGGCAAAGTAGTTGTCTGTGTTGCTATGGTAACTCCTACGTGACTCTTGTATCAATAAATAAAGTGCACCCATGTAACCGCAGCTATGATAGCATACAGAGGCCACATTTTTTGTCTTTTTTTTTTTTTGTGCCGCTCTATCAGCGGACATTGTAATCTGCAAAAATCTAAGCAAGAATAAGTAAAGTAAAGGTCCAAAATACTTATTTCTGAAAAACACAATAATTTTTCTTAGATCAATTTGCTTATCTTAAGCGATATGTACTAAAATCTGAGCTGTACTCCTTTAAAAAAGGTGTGTTTATTTGTCCATTGTGCAAGTGGAACTATATGAAGTGCAGTGGAACCTTGGATTTCACATGCCTCGGTTTTTGTACGATTCTGTTTTCTATGCAAATTATTGCTAAAAATATGCTGCGTTTTCATACACAGTCTCAGTTCTCGTACGGCCGAACAGTTTGCCTAACAGACACGGAATCAAGTGCCCAAACAAAGCATCCACACGGTGACTCAGTCTCTGTGAAGAACAAATAGTAGTTCTTTTGGCGATTAAACACTATAGACACATTCCGGCAAGGGAATCCTTCAATCATCTTTATTATGCATGTGTGTGTATGTGGTTTATTTGTTCACAGAATGCACACTGAACTATGAACAACTCATATCTGTCTTCTTTTTGCCTCCTAATAGGCACAGCACAGTGTTAGCTGATGAGGCGTTCAAGCACACTACATATTTGTCATTGTTTGATTCTGTGATTTGTAAAAAATTAAATACGGGTGCAAATGCCAGCACCTTGATAAAGAAGGTGAGAAACGCTATTAAATGAACTCAGAGCAAAGAACAAAGATTGCGTCTGATACAACCGTAATTGTAATGTAAAAGTTCCTAGTTAACACATGTTGCAGTGTGAGTAATAATGATTGCACCTGCTGCTAAAATGAACAAGTAAACAGCCGTAACTGTCCACTCTTTAAAGTTAAATTTGTAATGAACGACAGTGACACAGTGTCCGTGTGGCTTTTCCGTCGTATCCCCCCCATCACTGTTCACCAACAAATCTGCAATAAAGGTGAAAGTCTTGTTAAATGTTAATTTCTATATTTAATTTGTCATATATACAGTATATATTTCACTTTGTTTTTGCATGTAAAACTATAATTATTCTCTATAAAATGTGTTTTGTGTTCATGTTTTTTGGTGTCTGTAACAGATTCATTGGATTTATATTATTTATTATGGGGAAAATTGATATGGTTTTGGTACGTTTTCGTCTAACCTTTTGTAATGGATTCATGACGAAAACCGAGGTTCCACTGTACCCTACTGTACATTTTGTTAAGCATGTTCAAAATACAATATTAATTAAAACAGCATCTGTTAGAGGAGAGTCCCTTGATTAATGCACTGATCTAAAAGGCCTCCTGTTTTTTGTTATTTCCAGAACCAACTTTGGCATTCAGTCACACACCTGACTGCATGTTCTTGACTGATGTACATGAAACCTCCCCCATACCTCTTCCCATTGACAACAAGGCATCTGAACCCATAAGCCTCCACCCAGAGCTGACCCCCCTCTGCTTTCTGATATCCCAAAATCCATTGTTGTATAGTTTGGCGTCCAAGAGAGCTGTGTCCACGATCAAGAAGCTGGATGCAATTATTGGAGAGGATCCAGGTAAATTCATTCTTAAAGCGCTGTAACATTCCAAAGATCAGATTTTCATTTGTCATGAGAAATTAGTTTTGCATCACCTGCCTACAGTCATGGCCAAACCAAAAATTTTGGGAGTGACTTAAATTTTTGTAAAATGTTTTCTTAAAAAATACTGAGGCGGCGGTACTCACAACATTTTTGGCCATGACTGTCTAGCCACTACCACACAATATTAATAACTACAGTAATACATTTCTAGAGAAAGTGCATGAATGCTGAATAGCTGACGCTGAGCTGAACGACTGTTGGAATTTACTGAACGGGGGTGGCATGGCTCAGCTGGTAGAGTGGTCGTCTCCCAACCTGAAGGTTGCGGTTTCAATTTCGATCCTCCATCCTCATCAGGAGGATCGGTCGAAATATTCCGATTATTTTGACGGTAGTACGCAACTGCTTACTTCTGGTCATGTAAGGGTGACGGGGTAGTAGTGGTTTGCTTGTCTACACGGCAATCACAAGTCAGCGTAATCAGATGTTCCCACTCTGGAAGCTGTTCTCAAAAAAGACTGTTTCAGGGCACCCAGAACGCTGTTGCCGTGTGAATGAAGGGCTGAAACAATAAAATACTTTACCGTTTCCGCCTGAAAAAGTTCTCGTGTGGACAGGTCCTAAGAGTCCAAATAACGAGTGCTGAGGGCCAATAAAAACAAGCTGCTTCCAATGTCCCCTGAAATTACTGCTTGTGATTTGTTTAAATATATTGTTGTTTCGGTCTCGGCTAATTGGTACTGTAACTCCAAATTTAAAAAATATCATATAAAAATCTCTTGTGCAGCATGTTGGAGTAGTGGTTCCCATATCTGCCTCACAGTCCGGAGAGGTTTGAATCTCGGTTGCAACATCCCTGTGTGGAGTTTGCGTGTTCTCACTGTATTTGCATGGGTTTTCTCCAGGTACTCCGACTTCCTCCAACGTCAAAAAACATGCATGTTAGGTTAATTGGAGAGTCTAAATGGGTGACAATGTGAGTTTGAATGGTTGTTTGTCTCTGTAGTACAGTACGTGCTCTGTGTTTGATGGGCTAGTGAATCAGTGTCCTTCCTCTTGCACAGGAAATGGATTTCACTTTGTCAACCTCTTTAAAACAGGTCAACGAGGGATCAAAGCTTTGTTTGTCCAAGATGAACTTCTTCGCTCCTGTCTGGCACTCTCCCATGCGTCATCTGTTGCCATAACCACAGGTTTTCCCACACACTACATGCACAGGTACTACCTCTTACACACATCCGAATACATTCTGCTATGCAGCCACCGCTGCACTTAAATAACATATGTATAACAGTGGAAACCCTTGGAATGGGTAAATCACATTGGAAAAAGCGGTCTGTTGATATGGCCGAAATGATCTCTTTGGGTCTCAACTTTTATGTCGAAAAAAAGTGCTCGACCACGTATGTTAATATTGACTTAAGCTGGCACATTTTTGTAATAAGAACCACGACTTCATGAGTTGGGTGACAGACGGGTTGTCGACATGAACAGAGCTTACTTAAAGGGGTTCCACTGTATTGAGGCATCTGAAATCTGAACACCAATGACTTTGAGGGTAGAAAGACTCCTGAAGACATGCCTTTGACTTGTTGCCTCACCTTCAGTCCTCCTGATGAGACTGATGGCCCACCTGGAGCTTTTGCAATGGCTACCATGCTGCAATCTCTTGGCAAGCAAGTTACAATGGTGACAGACCGGAGAGCCTTCGAGATGAATCAGGCCCTCATTGATAAAGCTGTCAAGTCAGGTGGGAGTTGTGTTTGTCATGTTGCTTTCGTTTTGCTTTTTAAAGAGAGATGTCAGTTCACTCAGGAATTGCTGCACGGGTGTAAGTAAGGGTACATGTATTTGTGATCAGATGTGTGGTAAATAGCAGAGTTAAGATGCATACTGACACCTACTGTATGGAGTTGTAATGACAAGATATGTATGTGTTTATGAGTGAAAGCTAACAGCTTGTGCTAAATCTATTTGTAGCGTGCTGCCACAAATTAATGTTTGGAAAACACTGGGATGGATGGATATTTTGTCATCTACAACACAAAGCTAAATGATATTGTCAATGTTTTGTTCAGATAGTTAAGCATATATTGAACATTGAAATGGTTTTCTACCCCTGGAGTAAACTATTATGTAATTTCATATTTATTTTATTTATTTTTTTATTTGCAATTTTATTTATTGGCCACCTACCTGCCAGCAGTTTGTAGTTTTTTATGTCTCATTTTAGAAATTGTTAGTTGTCTACAAAAAAGCTAAGCAGTTTTGTTTTGTGTTTTGTTCCTATACTGTACCAAAAATGAGCCAAACCATGACTGAGCTTTATTGTCATTGTACTTTGTGCAATGACGATTATTCAGTGTTTATTCAATCTTATTCAAGATTATTCAATCTTGTCAGTGACATCATAAAAACAACCGTGATGATGGCGTACCGTTACACCCTTATTTGTTTGTATTTCAAAGAGTTGATAAATAGCCGTGCTACTTTTTGCTTTTAAAACACGTGTCTTGATGAAAATGTATGTTATTGCATGTTTTCACCCAAGTATAATGATGACAAGAAATTGAATGAATGAATGTCTTTCAGTAGTTACACAACGGTAATGATTCTGTACTTTCATCCTCAGGTGTCCTGAAAACCACAATTCCACTGGTCACCTTCGAAGAGAGCAGTCCAAACTCTGCGCTTGAGTTTTTGTGCCACCATGGTGACCCCACTAAGCCCAGGTCAGAAAATATGACTTTCACCAAAGCATGTTAGCTCACCGAGTAACAGTCAGGCAGTTGTCTGAACTATGAATGACAACAGAGTGGAGCAATGAGAAAATTTGGCAAAAAGGCCTCACAGTGCTGCAGAGTGTGAAGCAGCTGGGATGTGAATTAGCATCCCCAAGTCCCAGCGCATGGCTCTCGCCCGCAAAAGGGTGCCGTGCCATCTCCATGTGGATGAGATCGTGCCCCAAGTGGAGGAGTTTAAATACCTTGGAAGGAACGAAGGCTGGAACGCAAGATTGACAGGCGGATTGGTGCTACGTCTGCAGTGATGTGGATGAAGAGGTAGCTGAGCCGAAAAGCAAAGCACTCAATTTACCTGTCGATCTACGTTCCTACCCTCACTCAAAAGTCTATGGCAAAGAACACCAGGAGGACGATTTGTTTTCAAAGCACACTTTTTAGTCTTTCAAATAATTATTAAATTTGTCACCTTTCAAATCCTGCGTGAATGATCTGTGATATCAGGTATGACCACCTGGTGGCGATAGAGCGGAGCGGGAGAGCTTCAGATGGGAACTACTACAACATGAGAGGAATAAACATCAAACATCTTGTGGATCCAATTGATGACCTGTTTCTTGCTGCAGAGAAGATACCAGGAATTACAACTACAGGTAATCAACGCTATTAGGTACCATGTCAGTAAGAATGAAGATGAAGATGCACTTTTACTCATGCACAAATTGCCAATACAGTGGTCCATCACTTTTCATTACCTCTGCCAAGGAGGTTATGTTTTTGCTGGCGTTTATCTGTTTGTTTGTGTTCAACTAACTTGAAAAGGTCTGAATGGATTTGGATGAAATTTTCAGGAATTGTTGGAAATGGGATTTGGAAGAGCTGATTACATTTTGGGGGTGATCCGGATCACCAAGTATTCTTTAACATTGCGAGATAGGACCATTTTCGGCATTTGTGCATATAACTCCACAAAAAATGGTCAGAGCACTTGGGGGGGGGGGGGAAAATACAAGACAGGTTTCCAACAGGTTTGACAAAATATCAAAGACTGATCCAGTTAATGGAATAATTCCGATTACTATTATTGAGCAAATGAAAAAATAGGGGACCTTTTGGAATTTTCATCATAGGGAGACAACAAGTGAAAGTATTACAAACATACAACAAACACCATTATATGTATATAGCCAAGACACTGTGGAATCTGGAGTGTGCCAACGTATCTTTAAAAGCTATGGCGCTCCATCCAGAAGAAAACCGCCATTACGGAAAATAGGATTTTTGTGAAAGTAATATTGATATCATCATGAATACAATTGCTAACGGTAATGGTATGTTTTCGTGGTCAAGGAATCTAAATATGTAGATAAAATCCATGTAGGACTAATATTTATGGTGTAAATCACAATATGTGGCGGAGGTCTGCGCTTTCAGAGTGCTTTTCTAGCTATTAATCTGTTCTTAAGGGTCTGTTCAAAACAGAATCGTACGAAAACCCAAACAATTTTTCCCCACAGGAAACAATGTGAATCTGTTCCAGAAATCCAAAAATGTTAAAAGAAAACACTTTTATAGAACAATTATAGTTTTATATGCACAAAAAAATGCCAAACTCTTCTCGTGCACTTGTTTTTCAGTACAGCTATTTGATAATTTTTTTAAACGTGAACACAATTTGATGCGACTTTTAACAAGTGTCGTCTTTTTACAAATGTCACAATCAACCTTGGGAATGACGAATGAAAGCGGCCAATGAGCATTTAACGTCACTTTGACATCAAAACTGAGGTGCCACTGTACATTTTGATTTGGTTTGATTTAGCAAGTAAAATACTGCTGTTTCTCTTTCTTTTTTTTGGTGTCAAATTACATACACAATGATGCAGAAAGTGAAATGAAGTCATCTCAACTACTGAATAAGTTCTCTATTTAAACAAAGAGACCAACTTCTGTAGGGCTATGCCACAATGCTGTAAATCCCACTATGGCACCAATGTCCTCCTGTTTTCTCAGTAGATCTTGTTCCCTGCAGGAATTGGTGATGGAGGCAATGAGCTGGGGATGGGGAAAGTGAAGGAGAAAGTGAAAAACTTGATGCCAAAGGGGGATCTGATAGCCTGTGATGTTCCTGCTGACTACGCCATCACTGCAGGTTTGCATCAACAGGCGTCCCCATGCTGCACAATTTCTTTATTTCTATTTTATTCACGAGCAGACTGCGTGTAGTGACGACAGATGAGTTATTTAAATGTCAAAAGCGGGACAAGAGCTGTATCAAAAAGTCTGCCTTTCAAGGATGTACACAGCGAGAAATGTATAAATGTAACAATATGTTAATTATTGTTGGGTGTATTTTGGCAGTGGTGCCTAACTGCACTACATTATGAGGAATGTTTATCAGAATTTGGTTATCTGGTTTAGCTACATACTGTAAGAGGGGACAAATATTAAAAAACAGTTCTCGGTATGGCAAGCGAAAGGAGTGGGAAACGTTTCACCACACAGCAAAGCAGCAATATCAAATCTGACAATTATTCATCTTCACAACAGAAGCATGGATGCAAACTGAAAATGAAATATCAAGCAAATAGTGAAATAGCAAACAACACATATTATTCATTTAATTAACTGGTATTAATCATACAATTCAACTAAATAATAGAAATAATATTGGCTGGCGACCAGTCCAAGGTGTACCCCGCTTGTTGCCCAAAGTCAGCTGGGATAGGCTCCAGCATGCCCCCGTGAGCCTAAAGAGGAGAAGCGGTGTAGAACATGGATGGATGGATTTAAATAGTTTTTATTGTTATTATATTTTGTATTGTATTATTATCATTATTACGATTTTGCTTTTTCTCCAGTATTAATCACTTATCTTTAATTTTTTATTTTAATTCATTTTATTTTCTATCTATTACTTTGTCCATCCAATCCATTTTCTATGCCGCTTATTGTCACTAGGGTCATGGGGGCATGCTGGAGCCTATCCCAGCTGACTTCGGACAAGAGGCGGGGTACACCCTGGCCGGGTCACCAGCCGGGCAGGGCACATATAGACAAACAACCATTCACACTCACATTCATACCTATGGACAATTTAGAGTCTAATTAACCTAACATGCATGTTTTTGGAATGTGGGAGGAAACTGGAGTACCCGGAGAAAACCCACACACGCACGGGGAGAACATGCAAACTCCACACAGAGACGCCCAAACAGAGATTCCCAGATCTTCCCAATCTCCTGGCTGTGTGGCCAACATGCTAACCACTAGGCCACCGCGCAGCCCTCTATTACTCTGTATTTGTTTTAATTTGGATTGACTTCTAATTTAGTCACTGATTTACTTTTACACTTTTTTTTCTTCTCTCTGTTCCTTTTCCTCCATTACTGCATACATTATCTTTTGCAGCACATTCTCCATTCTTTTCTCTCCCTATTAGAAACATTTAAACACAGGAAGGGAACAAACCTTTTGCTGAAAAATAGAAATACGTAAGTTATTGTAAGTGTGAACAGTGCTGATCCAAGTAAGAAGGGGTGGCATTAAATCAACTCTGCTTCTTCCGACTCCTTCCCCTTACCAAACACGGACCGCCCTGGAATGATAGCTATTCTTTCAGAGTACGATTGTGAATACGGCATAGAATTGATCCCACGCTGGCTGTAAAACACGGATATAATGGCCTTAACGGGTGTCTGCACACTCTGGAATGAATGCATGAGGCCTTGGAAGCACCGTCTCAGCTTATCTGTACCATTTTTAACATAACTTAAAGATACTCATGAAATGATTGTTTTCCCATGATGAGTGTGTATGACTGATGATTTATGTTGCACCGTTTTTCGATATGCCACCTGCAGGGGTGTCCAACTGGGGAGGGTACGCTGTGGCCTGTGGCCTTTACCTGCTGTATACCTGTCCCACCCACCAGCGGTACCTAAATAAAGGACTGGGAGTGGATCACATAACCCCAAACGATTTACAAGACTGGACTGCTAACCTGCCATCTGTGAAGAAGGTGACACACGCACTTAAATACAGTAGATCCCACATCACGGTTTGGCATACGGTCCCCGCATATCCGCAGACTTTGTTCCTCTGCTTCAAATTGTAAATAATTAGGATTTTTATGGTAACTTCAACATTGATGGCGCTACCTGCAGGGGGAAAAGAATGCTGCCGCTGTTAATCCAGAAGAGGGCGCTGTCTCACTACTCATCAGTGTGGGCCATGAGTTTGTTTTCCAGAGAGGGGATGATAATATCGTATTTTGTGTGGTTGACAGGTAGCTTGTTTTTACCGTCCATTTTTTGGTTAAGCGCCGAAAATCTTCAAAAGACTTCCATACCATTGTGGAAGGTTCTGGATCGGTCTATTTAACTGTAAATCGAAATGACGACCCACATTGAACACACAAGTGGTTTGGCACATTAGAAGTGACAAAACCAAATTTGAAGTAGCGGTTGTCCTCATTTGGGTCGCCTTCTTGTCTCCCCAATATCCTGAGTAGTAGTATGTGTTTTTCAGCATCCCCAGCGAGAAAGCTTCTTAATTTAGTTTCATTTTCGTAACGTAAGTGTCGGTAGGGGTTACGAGCGCGCAACTCTGACCCCAATGTGATGCCGCAGTAAAATAAATGAGTTTTCAATGACTTGTTGAGACAAAATGTTTAAAATAAATATATGTTTTCTGCATCCTGATTGACAATGTTCTACAGCCAATCAATCTCCTTCTTGCCATCCTGCCATGTCTCCTTTGTCAAGCTAGCTTGCTGGCTTGCTAGCTTGTAAATGAATCTTCGGTTCGTCTGCAGCAATATGTTTCAACAAGGATGCAAAAACGCTACAGTACAGCGGAATGGCGCCAGGACGCAAAGGCACGGTCACAGGAGTGGAATATACGTGACTTAATCATTTCTTGTGTTGATCATTAAGACTGGTCATTAAAATTCAAACGAAGGTTTGAACTTTTTTGAGAGTGTTTAAACAAGAGAGAAATGTGAGAAAATGAGAGAAAACGTGAGAAAAGTGGTGATGAAAGTGTGTGAAGTGTATGGTGAGGGATTTTACAGCCTTAAAACATAGATAATCATTGTTTGCTAATGAGGTTTGCTACTTTGCTGATTTCACTTATTGCGGGCTATTTTGGAAACCTATCTTCCATGATAAATGAGGGACACTGTATTGGATATGGGAAAAAATCCAATATGGAGCATTGTATATTAATTTTCAAATAAAATAATCTTTCTTGTTTCCAAAAATGTTATGCATTTACATGAAAGTAATATGTATTGCAATGTAGCTTTTTGGAAATCATTGGCCCGCAAAGTTTTCCAGTGCCGATGGTTGGGCACCTTTTTGTTTAGAGCATCAAATAAATAAATAAATAAATAAATAAATAAATAAATAAATAAATAAATAAATAAATAAATAAATAAATAAATAATTTAAAATACCCTAATAGGCATTTTGGGCCATTATTCTGGATACCACCATTTGTGAGGGTCACTTTCCTAAACCCCCCCACAGTGGGGCTGTCCTGTACCTCTGAATGTGTCTACCTAAAAGTCAACCCAAATATTAATTGATTTATTTGATTTTTTTTAGGAGGAGTCTATCTTGTCAACTCTGGTGGATTTTGGCATTCGAAGTGGGAAGACTGGTCACCTGGCCATGGAGGTGGATGGTTTGACCTTTCACCCATCACATTCTGACATCATAACCAGACTACTGGAGGTCACCCTTGGCTCAGCCAAATAGCTTGACGCGTACGCAAATAGATTTGTTTCTTTCTGTTTGAATGCTTTTGGCTAAAACGAATGAGCTTTTTCAGATGACCCATTTCTACATGTCTGCTTGTCTATGTCATTTCTCTTACATTTGTCTGCACTGCAATGGTAGAGTTCAGTTAAGCGAAGACCTCCCTTGAATAGAATATACTGTAGCGGTATATGAAGTGTGCTTTTGTACTTATTTCTATATGCATTTGTTGATCATTTATCAATCAAATATCACAGTGAACCGGGGTTTCTGTCTGAGATTGTGGATCTCATCTTCCTGGTTCTGTCCAGTATTTGCAGTCTTTAACTACTGCATCTATACTGTGTTGTCATTTTTAGTATTTTCATCTTTAAAATATTGTGGCTAGCCTGCTTGCCTAGAGTCATTCTTGATAATGTTGCGTCATGGCTTCTTTCATTCCGTCCGTACTTGTCTTGTACTTTTCCACTGTGACCTTTGACCCAGTCATAACCCAAATTTAATGTGATTTCCTGCTGGATCATAGCAGCATCTGCCAAGATTAATACACACACACAAACACACGTACGCACAACGTCCAGAGGCAACACGCATCACACATTTATCAGTATCATTTAAGGGATTACACAAACACGCACACACAATTTCAGCGTCCACAGGAAAGATCCACTTACAAAACAAATACAATTTTCCTAATACACCTGACCACTGTTTTGTGAATCTTTTACAACTAATAAACAATATCTCACATTCAGCCAACAACAACACAAATGTCCTTTCTTCAAACTGAACTGTCGTCAGTCACTGGGGATCGAAGCAAAGTGAGTATACTATAAGTGAATGATAACTATTTTCACAATAGTCATTTAAAAATATGACATTTTGTTACATTGTAATTTTACCCTGCAACAAAGCAGGGTTAGGCGGTGCATTTGGTATCTGTATCATTAAAAAAAAATAACATAATACATTGCTGTTCACCATGACTTGATTTGAACCCTCATTCCATGCAGCAAGCACCAGCATCATTACCCACTGAGCTATCCAGCCACTTCCAAAAAAATGTACTCTTTACCGTATACATAACCACTAGGCTACCACAATACCAGCGATAAAAAGCATGACACCCACTTACCCTTTTATTTTCAAATACATCAGCACCGATATGCCTGACTCACTTCTGAGAGTAACCAAGTATTACTTTAACTTCCACCGATAATCACTGGCGCCTGTTTTTTTGCCACCGGAAGGGCTCAGTGATGGAGGGTTCCGATAAGTTCAGACCTCCGCACTACAACATTATCTTGGGAAACTCAGAATCAATATATATCATGACAAAAACATCAAACTTCAAAAATATATACATCTACTACTCACCAGATATGTCCGTTTCTCCTTTCTGAAGGCCCTGGGAAGATTACATTGGTATGGCAACACATAGAAGCTAAAATCTGATTGGACAAAAAATTCTAACATGCACAAGCACATTTGAGTCAATGCAGTCAATATACACATTACGAAATAAAGATTAAAAACTGTTTGGGAATAAATGAATGCATTTTCATTGAACAAATGCTTGAATTTAAGTTGTAAATGTAGGTCAGTGCTTCTGATAGTGTTGAGGCCAGCAGAGAAAGCCTTGCTGGCCCTGACAGCACACTACTGCTGGAATATACTGTATCAGTTGATTCAGTGTCACGACCATTAATTATAAATGTCATGTTGGTCGCTACAGATGAAAGTTGCTTGAGAACTAGTTACAGCACACTCCGGCGGAAGAATACGTGCGCAGTGAAGCACAAGAAAGCAGTGTGTGCCTTGGATGAAGGCAGTGTGTCTGCACAGCCACGCTGAGGAAGAACGTTGTCACTTATTAGTTAAAGATGATGTCTCTTTTGCTCCAAATGACACTTTTTTTTAACCAAAAAATATAACAACACCACGGGCTAGCAGATGTTACCAATAGTAGTTTAAAATAACAGCCTAAACAAATACATACATATATTTGTCACAATTTAAAGTTAAACTTTGTGTAAAGAATGTCTTTTATCCCGAATAAACTGGTTGGCATTTATGGCTTTCACACTCCACCGTCTCATATACACGTAAATGTCCATAGCACCCACACATACACGATAGAAGTCTCGGAGAAGCGACCGACAATTTGGTGCTATTGTGTGTTTATGATAGGCCGTACATTCGTTCGTTAGTAGCTAAACTTTGCCAAATTGCTGATTGGCTGATAACAAACATAAATAATGCACGTGCGTGTGTGCTATGTGGGGGGCGTGGATAATAGATAAGGAGAAAGGGTGATTTTAAATAAGCTCTGTTTCTTCCTACTCCTTTTCGGGCATGTTGACTTGTGCAAATGTAACTAAATGATGCTCTTTAAAGGTGCTATCCCTCCTTGGTTCCAAATTACATTACAATAATATTTCTAATAAAGTGATTAGTTAAGTAATCAAGGATCACAATTGTGTCGTTCACAACAAATGAATGTTCTTACGCGACAAACAGTGCAGTGAAACGATGAAGGACACATACAGATATGTTTCACCTTTGGTTAATTTGAATTCTGAAACGTTAAAGTGTTTCACACTGATTTGAACTTCCCAGCCATCGTACTATTGGCTTTCTTTACTCAAACATTTTATGTAATAAACGGGAATAACTGTTATATTTTGTTATTATTGCATTGTCTTATGTTGTTGTATTAATGTATTGTCAGATTATCACAAATCATATTTTTTCTGTGTTTTATTGTAAATATAATAATAAACAACAAATTAAAGGCAAAAACACAAAATAATTCAATGGGATTTCAAGTAGAATGTGTTCGTATTAGTATAGGTAGGTATCTGCAATACTGGCCCCAGTATTTGCTTGGTATGGAATCCAAATGTGTCTTATTGCCCACCCTTCCTGTCCACAAGGAAGTGCAAACAGAATGGGGGTGGTTTAAGACTTGGCAGCAGCTTTGACCAAGATGCTGTATGCGTTAATATAAATAGTATACTGTAGTGTATGGTGTGGAAGGAACTGCCACTTTAATGCCAACACAATAAATGTAAACACATGACCATGAAGATTAGATACTTGTTGCCTGATGCTTGTTCACTGGATCCATTCACTTAACGATAACACTTCATAGTATGAGATCTTCTCTCTGTCTTCAGGTTGTCCTTAACAACAGTCTTTCCATCACTGCTATTTTGTAAAGTTAATGGTATGATTGTTTTTTTATCATCTGCAGTGATTGAAATCGTATTTTTGCAGGTGTTGCTCGTGTGAGAGATTCTAGTCGGGACCTCGTGGGAATCCGTGGTGACGTTGGGTAGACCGGCATTGCCGCTACCAAGGCAGCAACAGAGAACCCTGGTCGCAGGTCGAAAAATGGCCCTGAAAAAGCCGTGGCGGGCACTTTCGCTGACAAAGCAGTAGAGAGCAGGGTCAGCCACACAGTTCAGAGACGTCAACAACAGCGCCAGGTGATAGTAGTTGAATATCCCTTGGGGAATAAGAACATAGGACAGGCAGTGTGACATGACGGTTCTCCTGAGTCAAAAGACCCCTTTGCTAACAAGAAAGTGTACCTGTAATAAAGTTGCAGTCCCGCTCCAGTACGGTGCGAACTAACAAAAAGATGTGGTAAGGGGAGAAGCAGATGAGGAAAATGAGGATGGTGCTGCTTACTAACTGCCGTATTCTGGTCTTCTGAACTGGTTGTGTGCCTGCACTCTGGCCCACAGCACGAAGCACACACAAGTAGCTGACCTGCAAACATTGAAAAGTCCAAATTGAAAGCATATATATATATACTGTATATACATATATATACACCAGCGTACTTAAAATCTAATTAGGCTGTATGTGTTCCCTGAACTAAAATGAGTTTGACACCCTTGTCTTGATCAAGGCACCAAACCCCCCAACCTCTTTCCTTGCATGTCTGCATGTGTGTGGTCTGGTTCTCTGTGTAGTTTGTGGTGTGCAATACAATATCAGTGGAGGGGCTGGGTTTTTTTGTTTGTTTTTTTTTACAGATTAGAGATTCACCTCACAAGGCCAACTAGCTGCCCCACAGTGACGCTGTCTGAAAGCCTAATGCCTCACATTAGTTAGTTCACGGTGCGCTTGAATGCATCATCACATGATCACTGCAGCGCTTACGGTAATTGAATTGAGTGTGAGGGGTTGTTTGCGCCCTGCGATTGGCTGCCAACCAGTCTAGAGTGTACCCCACCTGAAGTCAGCCGACAGGCTCGAGTTGACCCGAATGAGGACAAGATATAGAAAATGGATGGACGGATGGATGGCTCACGTGATTAATAATCTAAATTTGAATGGGATCCAAATAAAACGTCTTCTCCACACAAAAATATCTGCGGTGGCGGACAATGCAGAGTCCTCATAGTGTTGATCCACTTGTAACGTCACGTCTATTAGTTCCCCCATTTACTTGTAGACAGAAGTTCTACAGCAAAACAGCACGTTTTTAGCAGGGGCTGAGGAAGACTAGGAGAATCAAGTTCATCAAGCACACTGAACAAAAGTAACACAAAAGTAGTGGAAGTTGGAACTTTGGATTCAATTGAAGTAAAATGACAAAAAGTGTTCTTACCAGCAGAATGGCCAGCGGAAACATGAAACCAATAGTGAAACGGTAATAGTTGACTGGATACTCCCAGGGTTGCATGGGGTAGTGCTCGAAACACACCGACTGGTTGTAGGGGTTTTGACTCAGTTCTTTATGACGGAAGAAAACAACCCCGACCGCAATCTCCTTTAGCCAGATGATGGCGCTAAAAAAAGAAGCTGCACCCATGGAACGGAGGGAGGTGAACCTACAGAGGAATGGGAGAGTTTTATAGAATGAATAATAATATCTTCAGGAACAGTGCAATCTTTAACACTTGTTTTGTTTTAAAGGTCAATTGTCAGTAATTGTCATTTTCACAATGGAACCTCTAAGGTAGAGCAACACCTGGAACAGTGGTCAACCTGAATTTTCATTTTATTTTTCATAGAAAATCATTTGTAAATTACATTTAGCTCCTTATTGTCCCCCCCAAAAAACAACAATTACAAAAAAATTACAAAAAAATTCAGCAAAATCCTGGAAGGACTGTTTAATGCACTTTTCAACATTCTCAGTCACTCAGGTGTAAAATGAAGTCAGACACTGTTAATTCATTTGGTAGAACTGGTTTATATTCTTTTTTCTCACGTTGTTTTGGTAACACGGCTTGTTCAGACTTTTTCAAAAAGATGCAACAATGCTGAACAGATCTCTTGAGTTATGCTGAGGATACATGAAGTTTTACGTGACTTTAGGGTACTTTAGTATATGTTTACTTTATATTGCAGTTATAACGTTGCATTGCATGATATATATATATTTTCTACTTGGGTTCTAGGAACGAACCAACATTTTTAATTGGGTCTTGAGTTGAAAAGGTTTCTGAAAGCTCCTTTATTACTGCAATAAAGACAAAATAGTGGTGTGAAAAAGTGTTTGCCCCCATCCTGATTTATTTGTCCATCAAGTGTGATAACTTGCAATGAGTCTCTTAAAGCGCTGTAGAGGAATTTTGGCCCACTCATCTTTGCAGAATTGTTGTAATTCTGCCACATTGGAGGGTTTTCCAGCATGAAGCGCCTTTTTAAGGTCATGCCACAGCATCTCAATAGGATTCAGGTCAGGACTTTGACTAGACCACTCCAAAGTCTTCATTTTGATTTCCTTTAGCCATTCAGAGGTGGACTTGCTGGTGTGTTTTGGATCATTGTCCTGCTGCACAACCCAAGTTGGTTTCAGCTTGAGGTCCTGAACAGTTCGCCACACATTCTCCTTCAGGATTTTTTGGTAGACAGCAGAATTGGTTGCATTTCTCACATCATTCCAAGTCCTGAAGTAGTAAAACAGCCCCAGACCGTCACACTACCACCACCATATTTTACTGTTGGTATGATGTTCTTTTTCTGAAATGCACTGTTACTGTCACGCCAGATTTAATGGGACACACACCTTCCAAAACGTTAAATTTTTGTCTCATCAGACCACAGGGTATTTACCCAAAGGTCCTGGGCATCATCAAGATGTTATTTGGCACAATTCAGACAAGCTTTAATGTTCTTTTTGTTTAGCAGTGGTTTCCGTCTGGAACTCTTCCATGCAGGACATTTTTGCAGAGTGTCTTTCTTACGGTGGAGTCATGAACACCGACCTTAACTGAGGCAAGTGAGGCCTGCAGTTCCTTGGATGTTGTTGTGGGGTCTTTTTTGACCTCTTGGATGAGTCTTGAGGTAATTTTAGTTGGCCAGCCACTCTGTGGAAGGTTCACCACTGTTCCGTGTTTTCGCCATTTGTGGATAATGGCTGTCATTGTGGCTCGCTGGAGTCCCAAACTTTAGAAATGGCTTTATAACTTTTTCCAGACTAATCGAGCTCAACTAATCTCAGTAAAGTTATGTTTTCACAAGGGAGGGATCACACTTTTTCACACACAGCCATGTAGGTTTGGATTTTTTTTTCTCCCATAATAATAAAACGTTTCATTTAAAAACTGCATTTTGTGTTCAGTTGTGTTGTCATTGACTAATATTTCAATTTGTTTGATGACCTGAAGCATTTAAGTGTGACAAACATGCAAAAAGATAAGAAATCAGGAAGGGGCAAACACCACAGCACTCACACCACTGTACTGCCCATTTTTCCTGTTAGCTGCCTTTAGCTATCAAAAAGAGATCACAGTATGATACTGTATATTCACAGTGCTTTTACAATCTCGTCTTATGAAAGCATTCACACCTTGCTGATGGTTGCTGCCATGTAATTGAAATACAAACTCAATCACATCATGCTGATTCAGCATCAGGTTTTAACAGGGGGTTCGATCTTTGCACAACCGTAACAGAATTCACTGAACAGGCAGATGGTAACTACCACTTTAGCTTCCTATCCTTTGTCACATGACAATAACCCAATCACATCATATGGGGAGCCAAATTTCTTACACCTATACCTCACAAGGCTTCCCACGTAGAGTTAGCAAACACATCAACGCTTATGTCCAACATTTTTAGCAATGGTAAGCTAACCTCCACTCAGGCCTAACGGCAGCAGCATCGACTCCCCCACCTGCATCATTTTCAAATATCTAGCACCGTATCTAGCCATCCACTGGTTGGCAATACCATATCCACACTTCCACAGACTTCACCGACATCGGAACCTGAGACATGTCAAAAATGAGACCGTGGTATCATTCGACACCTCGCTGTTCACGTGCACCCGCACCACCGAGGCCATTGATGCAGTCAGGGAACACCAACCTCACCCCAGACCAGTTATGCGATCTACTGTAACTTTGCTCTTGCACCACTTACTTCCTATTGAAGGAACTAAGTCCAGTCACTGGTTCAGGTATGATGACAACACAGAGATCAACTCTGTGGACGGAAACATCTACGGTATATTTGTGACATGTCTGGTGTCCAGAATTTGAGTGTGTCAGATCTTTTTGCAGAGACGGTTTCCCTTTTGAGAGGCTTTTGTACCTTCAGTCAATCACACTGCTACATAATCTACAATGGTGAGTCTTCATAAAGACGAAAGAATACACTGAGGACATACTGAACATACACATATTAAATGGTAATGAGGCAGAATAACCTTAAAGGGTGGACCACAGCCAGGTAGCGATCCAGACTGATACAGCACAGGAAGCCGATGCTGATGTAGATGTTCTCATAGAGAAGAAAGCCACACAACTGGCACAGCCATTCTCTGTGACGCCAGTCATCATCCTGTAACAACAAAGCATAGACATGAACCTTAAAGATCCGCCCCTCTGGCGGAACTACTTGTTTTGTTAACATACAGTACATCTCAAGGATTCACGTGCATGAATTAGTGGTTTAGTTTACCTGAAAGATGTACTGGAGCCAGAGAGGCAACGACGCCAAGTATAAAAGATCAGACACAGTGAGGTTTATCAAGTAAACCCCCAATTCATTCTTTTGTTTCAGCTGCAGCACTGCATGGTACAGAGAGTATAGGTTGGAGGGAACACCCACCTAAAATTAGAAAGACAAGCAGCTATAAAAAAGGAATGTTCCAAAGCAAACATAAAAGTAGCGCAGGAAAACCCACCTTGGGGTCAGTGACGACATTTCAGCATTAAAAGAATAAAACAACACCTGATTTGGAGAGTATCTCTCTCTTGCTCTCGTGAAAAAAAGCAACAACAACAGCTCTTGTCTGTGTGTCGGACTTCAAAAATATCCGTATGACCATACTGATGGTTTACTGTGCTTGGTAGGTCGCTGATATCGATGTTGAACAGCATGGGTGCCATGACTGAGCCTTGAGGTACCCCGTTTTGCAAGCTTCCTGGGGAACTACACTGACCATCGCTTGTTTTCAGAATGAAGCTGTGGTTGTCAAGGGTGATGGTAATGAATCTGACAAGAAGGATGCACTGTCTCTTGTCTTCAGGAGCTTCAAGACAAGAGATAGTGCATTTCATTGTCTTATAACAGTCTATTTAGTTTTATTGTCACAATTCAGCTAGCTATTGCTGTATTTGCTCATTCTTACATCGGAACCTATCCCAGCATGTGCTGTGTGAAAGAGGGAGAATAAACTACACTCTCGACAGTTCAACGTGGACCAAAACATTTAAATATATTACATACACACAGTGAAAATATGCCAGCTTCAAACTAAAGTGCCTCATTAGGTTGAAAGGAAGACGAATGTCCAGTCTGAAAATATATTTTGTCCTATTAACAATGTAATTCCTATAGAGAGCATGCAATAAATATTTACACACACACACACGCACGCACCCAAACACACACACATACACGCACGCACACTTACCAAGAGTACGAGGATATAAACAAAGGAAAAGAGGTACTGGTGGATTTCATGGCTGATGGTGCAGTTCATAATGTCCTCCTCAAGCATAATGGACACCAGAACGGCCTGCACTATTTCTGCTTCACATACACCAACCCATTCATGTTTCCAGATATGTGCATGAATACACACGTACAAATAAATCTTCAATTGGAGTGCTTGGTCGAAACTCCTTCTTGAATTTGTGTTCTCTTCCCTGTTAGACAGTTCGAGTTTCTGTCGTCACCCTAAAAGAAAGAAGGAAAATGTGCATATTACTAAACTGATTAAGGTGGACGACTTTGTGAAGTGAACTCATCAGAGTCACCACAGTGATGGTGCTGCGTAAGGAGCAAGAGATCAAGACGAAGAGATCATAGATTTCTGTCCTTCATCTTGAGTCTTTACAGCAATGAGATGGCCTTTTCACAGACAAATGAAGTTAGTGGACACAAAGAAGCACTGCACTCTATCAAACGAGTGCCCAGTGTCTGAGCCTGGGCTGAATGAGCTGCTGTAAAAAGATTAAAAAGGTGCCTGAATAATCCACAGACAGCACAAGTCTCAAGAGAGTACACTACAGCGGAACCTCCGAAGTTAAACACCCCAGAAGTTGCCCAATTTGGAGCTCAAACTGAATTTCTAGGAAAAAATATCCATCGTAGCATGATCACGTCACCGTTAACTTCATTTGGACTTCACCCTGCTGCACTTGAAAAGGCTGAGAAGATTGTGGAGGACGCTTTATCAACTCAACGCCAGAGTTTGTTTCACACCTCATTTACAAGAGCTTGTTCGGTTGGGTTGATAACCTTAGAAACAAAGAGATATAGCATCGTAATACTACGCAGACTAAACATTGTTCAACGCTTCGATAGCAACAATCAGTATTTATTCTAGCTGTATCTTAGAACCCACATCCAGTGGGTCTTTCAACATGAGAATGACCATAAACATACAGCCAAGGCTCTAAAGGAGCGTTTCAAACAGGAGTCTCCAGTCTTTAATCACAACGTCACTTCAAATCTGTGGAGGGAGCTGAAACTTTGGAATTATCAATTGCCTGTAAAGAGGAGTCAACAAAATCCCTCTGAAGATATAAGTCGCATTATGTCCTATTTTACTTGGGGATCAAATAGTTATTTCATTCAATTAAAATGCAAATTAATTTAGTATCTTCATTTCATGTTTTTTTGTGGAGTTTTTTTGTTTAAAATCACATAAAAATGGTAGGCTGTTCATCAGGTATTGATTCATTGAAAATAAATGAGTTACAGCTGTCGCTAGCAGCTAGCATGCCAGGAAAACAAGCAAATCAAGGAAACTGCCGAGGGAGGTAATGCCTCACAAGAGAACGAGTCCCAGGAACCAAGATACATCAATAATACATCACTTACTAAAGGTTCACAAGCTATTGATGAAGGAGCTATTCGAACAGCAAAGGGAGACAACAGATCATCAGCAGGAGGTCTCAAGAAGAATTCTCAGATCAGCAAAAGATTGGAAATTTATTTCAGACAAAGAAAAGGAGAATTCTGAATTATGAGAGGAGACATCAAAGCAATAATAAGCAATAATGAACATAATGTTACATTTCCAAAACTGGAAATTATCTTTTCAATATTTTAAACTCAATGTTACAGTTGTGGCAGAGAAGTAGATACTATTCTAACAATACTTTGCTGGTTCCTATAGGCATATAAAAAGCAACACATTTGGCACATAAACATTTAAAGGTGGACTTCATTGGTGTAAACAGCCCTTATACTGTATACGGCCCAAAGTGGAGAAGATAATCATCGTAAGTAGCTTTCAAGCTGCCTGTGGTCCGTATACAGGCATTTTTTTCTAGCATGATCATGAATACAGAATACTTCCCATAGAGTGCTTTTCCACCTCCTCATTTCTTCAGTCACTAATAGACTGTGCTCATCCACACATCATCAAATAAGCATACATTTACGATGGTGTCACATGCGTCTTGCTGTGAGATGCTGAGGTGAACCAGCAATCATCTCTGGCTTGCAGCGAGGACAAAAGTCTGCAGCACCACTTCCTCCTCCCTTTCCTCCTCATACAAACAACGATAAAAAACTGCCCATCTAATAGGAAACGTTATCAAATGTACCACTGTTTTATCCAATTTAGAAAACCTGCGTTCAGCAGAAGAAGACAAATGATGTTGCACCCAGTCCCTCGTCAACTTAAAGTTTGATTGGCTCAAGTACGAAATCTCATCTCAACAATATTTGGATCGATGCAAATATTGATAGCATCGATACCAAGGGTAGTGTTAGTATCAAATCGACACTAGTGAGATGTCATCAGTGTTTTTCAGTTCTCTTCTTTGTTTATTTTCACAAATGTCTGTTTTTCTGTTGTGTTGTTCCTAGTTTTACATTATTCATATTGCTATACATTATTTATATATTGTTTATTAAATCAGGGAACAAATTCTTGTACACAGGAGGGCTTTGGGGATTTGAATGAGCGCCAATATTAGTTTTTGCTTTTCTTTAGCTATTTTTTGCACTTTTGACTTTATTTTGCCCAAACAATTGTACGTAATAAAAGGGAATAAGGGAATACTATTATTTTGTTGATATTGTTACATTGTTATATATGGTTGCAATTACATATTGTGATATTGTTCACAAATATTCACAAAAAATTGTTGATCCAATTTTTCTAATGTTTGCTTTAAATCTTGTCCTGTGTTTTATTCTGATTATAATCATAATCAACCAATTAAATGCAAAATCACAAAATCATTCAATGATTTCAAGTGATGCTGTGGAACAAGTGGTTAGGAATGCAGCCCGGGATTGAAAAGTTGCTAGTTTGATTCCTCCCACCTAAAATAGGGATACAGTACCTCCCCACTGTCTGTGAGGGTTACATTCCAAGGCACCTGCTAGTAATTGAGACACCCATAAAAATCTATTTTTGACACACGGCTCAGTCTTCCCCCTCCAAACGCTCCTGCCAGCTTGATGTTTTTAATTTTTTAATTGCGTCTTATGCAGCGGTGCAGCTAATCTATGGCTAAATTCTAATCTTGTGGCATCTCCTTTGCTTCAGAACTACTACTAATTGTTTAAATACTGTGCCGCTTGCGAGTCAGTGAGCAAACGGTAGCTCTTTCTTTGTCAGGAGCCAATCACGAGCTATCAGTGCAATCACAACGAGCTTGTCAACCCCTGGTGTCATCTTACTGAGAACAACACACAATTCATCACACAGCAACTTAACACTCCAAAAGCATACCTCAGAAAAATAAAAACATGTACCAATATGAGTTTAAAATTAAAAAAAACCCCAACATTTTAAAGTTTTCCCATAAGGAATTGTGTCGGAACAACGCATTCATTGGGGCGTTGCCATCACGTCAGCCTTCATCTGAGCTCTGTGCTCTGATAAATACAGGGCTGGTATTGCAGATAAGAATGCTGATATCGATACTATTTGCTTTACATCTTTCAAGCTCATTGAATGATTTTGTGATTTTGTGATTTTGTGATTTTGCCCTTAATTTGGTGATCATGATCATGATCGTAGTACAATAGTTTTAGGCAAACAAAAAATATTTATCTCAACTAGCTTATTTGTGGACAATTAATAAAACAATATGAGACAATGTAAAAATATCAACAAAATAATATTAATAATAAAAAATCCCTTTTATGACATACACTTGTTTGTGTCCGGTTCTGCGTGATGTTTGGACTTCTTGTTGTGTGTTCATTTGTTTGACATTACTTCCTGTCTTTGTATTTCCTATTTCCTGTGTTGCTACATCGTTTGCATCTTTACTTTCTATTTGTGAACGCTTTAAGGCTGCTGAGCAATCAGCATGCTTTTTAGTTCATGTTTGTTCTTCAGTTGGTTGCTGGATCATTGCGTTGTTGGAAGTTCAGTCTTTGGTTGGAAGAGATTTGAACGGTGAGTTTTTGCCATTCTGCTTTCCTTTGGATGTTTGTATTGTTGTTGTTTTTGTGAACCTTTTTTTCCCGAATTAAAGCCCTTTGACCTGCACCTCATTGTTGTCTCTGCATCTTAGGGTCACACAGCCACATCCGTCTATTTTCTATGCCGCTTATCCTCATTAGGGTCGCAGGGGGATGCTGGTGCCTATCCCAGCTGACTTCGGGCGGGACCCTGGACTGGTCGCAAGCCAATCGCAGGCCACATCTTAACTCTTTCAGCAAAATAAAGTCAATGGTGCAAAATATCTAAACAAAAGCAAAAACTACCATTGCCTCTTTTTTAGGTTCCATACACTTTATACACTTTTCTCAGACACGCAACATTTTCTCACATTTCTCTCTTGTTGAGACACTCTCAAAAAGTTCAAACCTTCGTTTGAATTTTAAGGATCAGCCTACAGGTCAAACACAAGATATTATTAAGTCACTCGTGTGTATTTCACTCCTGTGCCCCTGCCTTTTTGTCCTGCCACTGTTCAGCTCTACTGTAGCATTTTTGTATCCTTGTTAAAACGTATTGCTGCAGTTCTCCTCCTTCAAACTGAAGCCTAATTTACAAGCTAGCAAGCAAGCAAGCTAGCGATGAAACAGAAGACACGGCAGGGCAGCACAAAGGAGATTGATTGACAATGGTCTACAACCAATTAGGACACAGAAAACAATGGGCAGTGCAGACAGACAAGATAGGGAAGAGAGAGACACCCAACTTCCCACAATGCAATGTTTCTTAAAGGGCCAGGCTCGGCCTGTAACAGCGTTCCTATGCTGTAATTAAAAAAAAGAAGCACTAAAAAAATTCTGCAAAGCAGCGAATGCACGAAAGGTGAACCGCGACAGAGCGAGGGAACACTGTAGTAGTATTCTCCTTCCTCTCCTTATATGTACTATAGTAAATTGCCAATAAATTGCCAATAAAGCTGATTCTGATTCAAATCAAAGGTTCGATCTTCTTGGTTGGGCATCCCATCCAATGTAAATAACTGGAATTAAAGCTGAAATGTTGCTCTCTCATCTCATATTTGTCTTTTGACAGCAAAAATAAAGAAATTGCCCTTACTGTTCCAATACTTTCGGAAGGCACAATGTGTGAAGCGTGTACTGCGTTGTCAGCTTTGTAGACAAGTCACTCTAGATTATTATGCACATCAAGATTGATTTACATCTTTTACAAAATGAAATAATAAATAAGCTTTGCTTCTTCCTACTCCTTTTGGACATGTGGAACTGCCAAATGATGATTCATGAGATGTATTCCACCGTAACCTTCATGCATGTTCAAATAAAATTAAACCAAAACAAACCGAATATAATAATTTTATCAATTATTTTCGCGATGGGTGCCCTTTTTTCTTGCTGTTTCACGTGCCCTCCAAGATGTCTGTGCACATGCCTGGTGTTAGTGTATTAAAATTGTAAAAATAAATGGCGCTTAGTCGGTGTTTGTGCACGTAACCTCCTATCAATATCACATGGAGCTTTCCATCCAACATACTGATGTAGAATACACACTTTCACTTGAATATAACAAACCAAGCGCTACCGCAAGCCTTTTCTGTCACATTACAATGTTTCACTCTTTGTGTTACCAGCTGACTAGCTAACTGTCCAACTAACAAATGAAGGCTTAATAATTTCATGAATAATTCACAACATAGAGCCTGTATTGTATAGGCAAGGTCCAGCTTCTGTCACTATTCAAAACAATTATTAACAATCAAACAGCAATCAGGTGACGAGACATTTCAGCAATTAATAACGATGTGACTTTTTTTTTAAATCGCATTTGCGAATTACTGTCACCAGCCAACATTTATAGAGATTCATTCAAAAAGGGGAAAAGACGAGTGTTACTTACCGAGTCGCCATGTGACGCTCTTGGAAAAACTTGTCGCGGTTCGGTCTCTTCCTGTCTATCACTGTGGTCTGCTGCATCATGTAAATTCACAGTCCGTACAATCGCGACGGACCCCGCTATAACATTATGGGGACGCTGAGGGGGGGCGAGCGAGTCAGCCAGTGCCGTCGATGTCGTTGCACTTTATTGCCACACTTAACACCAACAACAACTACAACTACTACTAGATATTTTGTATCTTCTTTTCGAGACCCCAAGAACTTTGTCCCTTCCTCCTCTATCCCCCTATGCTACCTGCTGGCTACACAGCTGTATCTATGAAACTATTAGTATTATAGAATTACTATTACGCAGGCATTTGCAGTGGAAACAACGTCCCTGTTTTAACAATGTGCATTCAACCAAAAATTTGTGGCAGAGACCTCGATCCAAATGTCGACAGTATCAATACCAAGGGTAGTATCAGTATCAGATTGATCCTACCAGGATGAGAAAGTTCCCTTAATTTTCACTTAATGTATTTGTGTTTTTGTTGTGGTGTTCGTATTGTTACGTTGATTATATTGTCATATTTAATGTATTTGCTATTTGGAATTCATCCAAAAATTAGGGTGGATGGCAGTGGCGGAGCTACAGGGTGGCCAGGGGTGGCCATGGCCACCCCCACGGATGGGGGACAATTTTGACAAATGCGGCTCTGTGGTGCAGATCATTAGTTCAGCCTAACCGCCGTTTCCGCTTGGACGCTTTTCACTGCAGCACACAGCAGTGGCGGAGCTACGGGGTGGCCACCCCACGGGCCAACTAGACAATTCAGGTATCAACTTGTTGACATCCCTACTGTATGAGAGTGATGGTCTCACCTCGGCCACCCCAATGAAAACTTTCTGGCTCTGCCACTGGTGAGTGGCTGAAGCGAAAAGTCAACGATGTCGATACCAAGAGCAGTGTACGTATCAGATTGATGCTAGCTTGAGGCTATCTATATGTTTTCCCTTCTAGGTTTATTTTCCACATATACATTTATGTTGTGTTGTTTATATTGTTACCTTGTTGGTTTTGGGGGTAAAAAGGCAAGGAGTTCACTGAGAGCCAATAGTATGTAATTGTTGCTTTTGCTTCCTTATTTTGCACTATTGACTGTATTTTGCTCAAACAATAAATAAATAAATAAGCCAGTAATTGTATTATTTTGTTGATATAGTTCATAGTCATATATTGTTGTATCTATGTATCTATTCAATTATTAACAAATTTCGTTGAAAAAAATTTTTTTTGGTTTGCTAAAATCTTTGCACTATTCTGATAATTATCATGATCAACGAATCAATTGCAAAAACACAAATCATTAAATTGAAAAATATTGTTGGTATTGGTACCAAATTTAGTATTGCCCACCCTGACCAAAAATGCTCTGAGGGAAAAAAATAGCCTCAAAAGTCAACCAAAACTGTGAGAGTTCAACTTTTGGTCAGGGTGATGTTGCAGGAGTTGTCAGCAAAGCGTATGAGACTTCAGCTCTGTGAGCTCCTAAAGTAGAGGGGGCCAATGTGTTTTCCGGGGGCCATTTGCGGCCTACAGCTCCTTTTTTGTTTGTTTCTTTACAAAAGTTTTTGCTTTTGTTAAAAAAAAAGTATTGAGTTGGCTGGGATAGGCTCCAGCACACCCCCGTGACACTAGTAAGAATAAGCGGCATAGAAAATAGATGGATGATTCGGATATTCAAGGATAATTTAAATGAAATTGAAAAGGTAACAACTTAAAAAACTTAAAAATATCTGTAATTGTCTTAAAGGGATAGATGACATATGACATCTCCATCAGCAGTGTAGTGCATCAGAGGTGACTTACCCCTCACTTTGTCTCGTGAGACCAGATCTGGTCGGATTTCGGTGATGAGGAACATAGTTCTGGTTAGTTGGTGGGGCCACTCAAGCAAACAGTTCGGCTTCTCAAAACAACCTGCGTTCAAAAGAGTAATACATTTGCGTCACAAAAATGCCTCATCGAAAAAAATCACACCTCACAATCGCTCGGCGTTACTTTCTGTCTTCCGTCGTATCACTGCGCGCTATCGCCCGTCCATTGTTGTGTATGTGTTCCACAGTGTTTTCATGCGCGGATGAAGGCAGATGAAGACGCGAGAAGCCGCTGCGACGCGGGACTCTCGCGTCTTCATCCACTGTGGGACACGTACACAACAATGGACAGGCGATAACGTGCAGGGATACGACGGAAGAGAGATAGTAACGCCGAATGATTGTGAGGTGTAATTTTTTTCGAGGAGGCACTTTTGTGATGTGAATGTATAACAACAACCAAACTGTGACAATACATTTTTATAAATAGAAATAATATACCACAGAGTATAGTTTTTGTTTTTTTTAAATACCACTAATTAATGGTGAAGATGTCCGATGTCATGGTAAATGCATCGTTTAAAAATAACTTGACACTTGTTTTTTGTACATGAATTGAACAAAAGCACATATGTTAATTCAAAAGAGTTGAAATGGTGACATGTATTGAATAGCTTATTTTTGCTATTGTGACAAATATAATACAACACATCAAGCTTTCCATAGCAAGTTTAATGCTAAAAGCCCAGCACTCCACCCATGCGTTTTCTATACCGCTTCTCCTCATTAGGGTGGCGGGGTTATGCTGGAGCCTATCCCAGCTGACTTCGGGCGAGAGGCTGGATTCACCTTGGACTGATCGGCTGCCAATCGCAGGGCACATATACACAGGCTGAAAGTCTGATAGTGAAATGACCCTAGCTTGTTTTTATATGAATTAATTCAAGACATATACTGTAGTAAGTAAAGCATTACAATTGTTAAATGGCTTTAAAATGACCCTTAATGGCAAAAATAAGCTTTTAGAAAGGAATTAGTTTACCTGACACACTCCATTGTGGGTACGCCATCGTCACACAACTGTCACATGACAACCACTCTGAAATGTAAATTTTGCAGGTCATTGACATGTGGCTATCTGCAGTGGCCACTTTGATATTTTCATTTTTTATGAAACGCGCTAAAACCACTTCAGTGTAGGTAAGAATACGCTCAGCTGTCAAATATATTTCAGTAATTATTGTTAGTGTGATTTTTTATTCAAACATTCAATATTTTACATTTTCTCTTTTCAACACAGGCTCAATCCTCCTTCATGATGCTACAAGTTTAGTTTTATGTATAGAAGATTCCCCTGGGGCTAATTAAAATTGAGCTGCGGGCCACCACTTTGGACACGGCTGCAGTTGCTTAAACACTGACAAAATGTGTCAGGCTATGTGGTTTTCAGATGTTTGAGAATAGCTGCAAGCACCATCTTCTCCTGTAGGCCACGCTGGCAATGAGGCTGACGACAATGAAATTAAACCTTAAATGGTTCTATTGGAAAAACAAAACAAGTTATTTTAGGAAGCTGAAAAGCTGAGGGGTGGTTCTCTGTGGTGTTTGGTCCATTGACAACCTTTTTATAGTCTTCTCATTGTTAACATAAACATAATTTGGAGAGCCTGAAGGTAAAAGGCACAACAAAACCTATGGATCAAGCTCTTAATCATCACTTATTGATTCTTCAGCATACATGACATCATAGACAATTCTTTATGAGGAATTTCCCTTTTCTGTTGCAGCATAAAGTGCCCCCGTGTACAGCAGAGTCCACAAAGACATGGTTGGATGCGTTTGGTGTCGAAGAACACGACAGTTCCACACACATCTGTGCCTTACGAATGTTCTTCTGTGATGAATGGGCAAAAATTCCCATAGGCTTACTCCAACATATTGTAGAAAGCACTTACAGCTGCAAAAGGGAGGATGAAATAAATACTAACTTTTATTTAGTCCACTTTGCAAGGGGAAAGCGCTTTTGCTACACATGACTCTCAAAGCCAGCCACCGTTAAAAATCTTTATTGTCACAACCTTTCAGAGTGTAGCATAAAGTCACTTTTCAAAAGAATAGTCTCATCACAGTTGTCCAGTCAGCAAGTTAAATTCCGCTCTCACTTCTCTCATCTGAAGATGTGTTATGCTTCTGAGGGGGTGGACAAAGAAATACACACACACGCACACGCACACGCACAGGGCAGCAGTGCAAATATACTTTCCTCTCAGACAGCCAATAATGTCAGATACATTCAAGTGTGTTATTTCAGGTGGTAAAAAAAATAGCCTTAGGAATTCAATATATTTTCTTCTGATCAGCAAACACACCAACACATACTGTAATCTGCCTTACTGCAGATGGAATAAAGTGGATTTTAAAAAAAAGCAGGGGAGTGAAAGTCGTACCACTGAGCTATAATTAACGTTTTAGACCATCAAGTCATCAACTAAGTAAATCTTATTTCTACCATTTTATTGCATCAAAATCTACATATACTATATTAAACCTTTTCCAGTGGAATTCGCTTTTTTAGGTTTTTGCCGCATTACAGATCAACTGTGTTTTTGGTATGAATTTTCAGCTATCGTAAATTAAAATGTTAAAACCTCCCCAAAAAAAATCCAGTTTAATCAACTAAGTAAATCTTAATTCTACAATTTTAAAAGCATCAAATTTAGAAATAATAAAACATATCCAGTAGAACAATTTTTTAGTTTTTTTTTTAAACCAGATTACAGCTCAACTGTGTTAGTGGTATGCATATTCAACTATAGTAAATTAAAAACATACAAAAAGCACCCCCGCCAAAAAAACCCATCCAATTCCTAAAAGTACAGTGACAATAATTTAGGTTGTTGCATATAGAAGTGTGCTTCACAGCCCACAGGGGTAAAGAAGGAAAGAAAGGTTATCTTTACAACTCCTGTGTAAACAAGTTCACGTTCCAAGTCACTGTTCTATCTAATGCTTTCTTGGGGTCTTTGCTTCCTATAGTTTGTGCTGACAGACAGCAGTACAGCCACTCAGCTTCTTTATCACGGAATCTTTGAACATCATCACCTGGATGACTACACCAGGTTGTCTGCCCCGACAGACTGACTTTGAGCTTTTATTTTTATTTTGGCCGTGTGTCAAATCGAATACTTCCGTCAGTTGACTTACACTGTACTCTTTGCTCCTGACTTTGCACCAATTTTGACAATGTAGTACTCTCCAAATCGATTAGTTGCTTTCGTATGGCCAAAGCCCTGTCTCCACCACAAAGTGTAGATTGGATTAGGTTATGTCTACATGAACACAGATATTTTAAAAATGCATATTTTTTTATGCTTTTTGGCCTATCAGCCACATTCAAACGTAGGCTTTTGTCTTTACTTTAAAAATGTGATTTTGAAAAAATTCTAGCGTCAGCGTTTGTGTATGAACAGGTAAAAGACAGCTTTTTGGCTTGTCATAAGATACGTGCAACGTGATCTGTATATGACAAATGGGCAGAATGGGAGACAAAGTCAGCTGTGGTTGCTGTGCTCGCTTTTTCAGGCTTCTGATTGGCTGAAAAGCCCATAGCAGCTGGTGAATGTGTTTTTATGTGGACAGATATTTTAAACTCCAATGTTGTGTGTGTACTTTTTTTTTTTTTTTAACATCGGAGTGGGGAAAATTGTGCAAAGTTGGAAAGTATTCTTGTTCGTGTGGACATGGCCTTAGTTTGGTGGGTAATAGGAGTGTAATTGTACATGCATTCATAATAGTAACTTTCAGCACAGAACGTTCGGTTTGGTGGAGAGACGTACCAATATGCCACACGGTACAAGTGTGCCTTGCGTTACACTTCTACTCGATAAACAAATACAGTGCAGCCCAGTCTTTGGCTTGGGGGAGAAACTAAAGGTGGTCTGTTGTTTAACCGAGACAAACCCTTCCAATCTCCACTGTTTATCCTGCCCTTATTACATCGCTCCAACCTTCCACTTCTCTCGCCATTTCAGCATGCCACTTATTTGTTCTCACTCCCTTTATCGACCTTTGTCCACGACTTCGTCACCTCTTCTTTTTGCTCAACTCTTCCAGTGTTTGTTCGAGAAAGATGTTGGCGTACATTCAGTTGTTCCGATGCTTCTCATTGAATTATGTGGTTGAGTTCCATGCATAAACAATGTAATGCAGGTTTTTCTTCATGGGCATTCATGCTTGTAGTCAAAAATGGGGGAAAAAAGGATATCTCGTGCACACTTGAATGCGATTAGGTTAGCGTCCACACTTGTAAACATGTCCAAATCAGATCTGACCAAATATTTGGTAAAGCATTTGCATAAAGTCGCACGTTGATTGGACCGGGTACGTGACGTGTACATTCAAAACAACATGACGTCTTCCGGGTCACATATGATTGCAGGATTTTTTTTCTACAGTGGAATTTTTTGCAGGTTTCTCTGATTCCTCCGTTTTACCTATAGAAGGGAGATGCTAGAAGGAGAGTGTTTTCAACGGCTTCACCAAACTGTAATGATCAACACGACCCCTTTGTTGAAAGCAGCCAGGTACGTTGAACTAGTGTATTTATGCTTCATTTGTTTTTGGTGGTTTTCCCTCAGCTTTCTGTTGGGTTTTGCTAACCATCTCCTAGGTGTCAGGGGAACTTGCCCCCGACCAACGATGAACTAACAAAATGACACAGAAAACAAGATTTGAGATTTTCTCGCGCAAAGAGAGAGTGTCCGTGCCACACTGCAACGCTCTCCGACGGACCACACTCTCCTGCTTCCTTTTATTGACATAGATGGGCGTGGTAAATTAAGTTTCGATATTCGTCACAACTAGTTCCGGTAGTGGACTGATGAGGAAGGGGCTGTTTAGCTCACGTCTGTGGAATGTGTTTATGTCCTTGAGATGGCCCACATCTGACCTGAGTCCACGCATGTGGGTGGACAACCTTGGTGATGCTTCGCAACCCAGGCTCTCCTTTATCTCAACCGGAGACAACCTTGGACATGTCTCGCCCCCCAACCACTTCCTCTCAGTCTACCCACGGTACTGTCCGGCCCATTGGAACAGAGCATATCAGCAGAGGCTGGGCTAAACGGCCTGCTCAGTGACCGGTTGGTTCTCTGCGTTATCGGTCGACCTGAGGTTGGAGATTGACCAACAGGCTGTCAGGGTGACGGCTTAACACTCTGACCCGGTCTCTGGTTAGATGCATGTACAGTGGGTGTGACATAGCTGGTGGGGGTGATCTGATGGGACAGGACTTGTGGTGAAGTAATCCTTAATTAAGTCCTCTCTGCTTAAATCGGAAACCTAAGAACAAAGAACAACAACAAAAAAATCCTTCTGGTTATTAATGTATTTGAGTGCATCGTAAACACTACTTTATTTCAATTAATCCTAAATATCCAAATCAATTATGATTTTTTTTACACAATTACATAATTTTTCTTGAGCCTTTTTGATTTTGTTTTGTCTTTTCCGTGTGGCCTTAATCATCCTTAGTAATGCAGGTTTTTAATATTACTTAAAAAAAAAAAATGCTGTGGTCCACCCAACAATGACCTGCAGGCTACAAATGGCCCCCAAGCAAAACTTTGCACACCTCTGAGGAAAATGAAAAAACCCTTTGATGCAGGGGTGTTCATTCCATTCAAAATCTTTTCGACTCAAGCTTTTCAAATAGATCTTATTCTCATCTGTAGACTACAAGGGCCACTCATTCCCCACGGGACCATCAGTGAGAGTTATTATGGGTGGTATGTTTGGTGAGACGGTGAATGTTCAGGCAAGGTCAGGCACGTGGCTGACTGGAATGTACCGGTTGATTTACAGGCAGGAACAGATTGGATGTGTGAAAAAGCACTATCGTAAAACTTAAGTATGACAGCAAATTAAGTTCTCTCAGTTGAGCACCATATGTCATTGTGGCAACAGTGAACCTGAACTTCTCATACATTTTGAATGACGGTGGACTGTGTGGGTGGCAGCGAGTTATGAAACCCAAACTCATGTCTGAAGAAAAAAATGTTGTTGTTATGTTTCCTAAAGTACAATGCAAGTACCCTTCCACTTCTGATTTTACCAAAAAATTCAACATAAAATGTCAATCTTTTAATATTAAACTTAAGAGTAAGAAATACTCAAATCTTTGTCTTAGTATTAAAATCAAAAGGTCCCTGATGGCTTCCTGCTGCTGACTTTGGGCAAGCGAGAAAACTGTGTACACCCTGGACTGTCACCTGTCATTCACAGGGCACTTACAAACAACCATTCACACTCACATTCATACTTATGCACAGATTACAGTCTCCAATTAGCCTTTGTTAAAAAGATATACCAAAATTAAATAACAAAAACTAAAGTTCATTGAACTTTCTTTTTATTGCAAATGAAAAGTGTTGATTCTACATTTTGCTTCAAAAAAAGCATGCTTTTTTCTCACGAAAATGGATATTTATTAGGGGTGTCACGGGATTAAAACATGACAATATTTCTTGTTTAGTGAAAAGCTATCTGGTGGAAAGAGGGCTGTTAACTATGGCTTCGCTACTGTGAATCTGGAAGTGGCAGTGCGCGAGGCAGGATTGGAAGCGCACATTAAGTGCTTCACGCACACTTTGAACCTTGCAATCCCACCACTCGGCGTTCCAAGTGTCACTCACTCGTGACGTGCAACCGTTTTTTTCGTCGGATTTGAACAGCTGCCAATGTCTTAGCAGAGACTGCAGTAATTCTACATTTGATCAAAGTTACTTAAGATTTGTCAGATCAAAACATGATCGCTATCAAAATGTGTGATACTAGAGTCTAATTCGGACCTACTTCCTGATACGACACTCTACATGGGAGCTGTAGTTCTTTTAGCCTAAACCTGAAGCTAGGCTATTGCAAAGTATTTTACATGTGTCTTTATATAATTACACATCAACATAAAACGATTAGTAGTAGTATTAGCTACAACTGCCGTCATTATCTAATAACTCTTAGCTTTTGTTTCAGTTTGTGGAAAGAAGTTCAACAGTTAAGAGCATCACGCTTAGGTCATACATGCAAAGTTAGAAAACATTTCAAAATGTACCTGCATTGTTTTGTTTTAAATAAAAATGTTTGTCCAGTCTTATATTTTGTCATTGTAGTTTTCTTTAAAGCAATAAAACTTAAAATATCATCTTGTTCTCCATCCATCCATCCATCTTCTATGCCGCTTATCCTCACTAGGGTCGCTGGTATGCTGGAGCCTATCCCAGCTGAATTCGGGCGAGAGGCAAGGAACACCCTGGACTGGTTGTCTTGTTTTTGTGAACCCAATATCGTGCATCGTCTTGTCTCAGAGCTGACTGTAACATGGCACCCCTAATATTTATTCATATTAAAAAAAAATATACTTTTACGGATCAAATAAGGGACATTTTAGGTTTTCAAAAGCACAATGACTAAGCATGAAGAACATTATGAATACAGATGAAAATGTCTCGTAACAGGATGGACATCTGGACTATGTTGCATGCCAAAAATTTGGTCATAATTATTAGAATTCAATATCCTGAGCTCAACCAATATATTTTTCTTGTCGTTTAATAAGCCCTCATTCAGACAATAAGAACATTTATTGTAAAGTAAAACTTTTCTTTTTTTTAAAGCCACAATGCTGAAACGGCACCGAATTGTGGGAATGACCCACTTGCGTAACTCACATGCAACAAAAATACAGGTTATTAATAGATGTAGTTCCTAACCATTTGTGGTGACTTCAGCTTGCTCTCTTGCAGTGTCACCATTTCACCATTTCACTTTCAGGAGATGAAGGTCGTGACCTATTGCTGTTCCTCCCTCCACGCTGTGGTCGGGCCCGCTGAGGTGCGTGGTCATATGGGAGGGTCGCACTACGTGACGAGGTCTGGTGTGATTGACTAAGACTCATGACATCATCACTGGACAGACTACCTGGCCAGAGCTGACAGTGTGATGCACCTAAAAGGGAAAAAGGTTGAGAAAAATCTTAAAGGGGACCTATTATGCTTTTCCTCTTTTCTGACCTATAAATGTTGTTACAATGTTGTATTCTCGGGTTAAACGATGCCAACGCATCAGCTAATGAGGTTTACGCATTTGGAAGTGAGACCTGAAAGCGGTTTTGGACGGCTCTGCACTCTGTGTTTTACAGGAATTCCTTTTATGGGCATGCCCAGGCAAACGCTGTAGGCCTGCCATCCACCCGCTGTGATTTGCTCTGCTCCGTTCACCGTGCTCCCAGGAAATGTTTGTTGGTGTGTGCTTAAAGAGGCAAGCATCAGACAGAAGTGGTTGGAGTTGCTGATTCCCGGCCAGCAAGAGGAAAATATGCTCATCGTCAACGGCATTTCACACGGGACTGTTCTGTGAACATGGCCCAATACGAAGATGGACTATCGGCCAAACTGTTGCTGAAGTCCGACGCCTTTCCAACGTTACTTGGTCGTGTTGAAGAGTCAGCAGAGCAAGCTGTAAGTAACAATTTATCAGTGTCCTAAATGTGTTTATTTTGTGTAAGTAATCGGACAAAAGAGGTTTCACAGCTGTACGAAGTCCTTGAGAGCGCTTGGGAGGGTGACCAATCACAGCGGAGCGGGCTCGGCGGGAGGCATACCTGGAGGAGGGCCGGGGGTGGAGTAAGTTACAAAGACCGTTTGGGCGGGAGGCAGGAAACACTGCAGAAAGAGGTGCAGAGTCTGGAAGATCTAGAAAGCTTTATGTGCAGGTTATGGTGTGTAGCTGCTCTATAGGAGTCTAGAACTCAATACAAAAGCCCGAAAATTTGTATATCACAGGGTTTCAAAGACTGCCCATCAATATGAATGGGCAATGCATCGGAATGTCCAATACAATGTGTTACAGCAGGTGTCCCCAACCACCGGGCCGCCCATGGACCGTTACCGCAAAGATAAAAAAAAAATTTAATCTACATAAAATTTTATGTAAATGCATATAAATTTTAGAAACACAGTCATCCCCCGTTTATCACATTTAATTGGTTCCAGACTTAACCGTGATAAGTACATTTCTGCGAAGTAGAATTCGATATTAATGAACTGAATCTTTTTGTAGTTATAGCGCAGAAAACCTGTTTAGAACATTCTAAATGAGGTTTTTTAACATTATTAGAGCCCTGCAGACATGAAATAACACCTCTATAATCACCTTTATACTGCTATTATTTCTTGTTTACACCACATTGTGCAGGCTATGGGATCACTGCAGGGACATAAAAGATGGCCACCGCTAGCATAGTAAGTTACCGAGCTAAGTAGTTAGCCTCTCCAATTTACTTATTCTACACTTAAAGTTTTTCAAATGGAGTGGGGAAAAAGGACAAAATAGTACCTTTGCAGTTGACAGGTGAGTTTAAGCTGGAGGTGCGGTGACTGACAGCTGATCTCGGATGACCTCCAATGTGACCATGGGCACCAAACACAGTATCATTGTCTTCATCAATGAACATACTGTTCCTATTACATTTAGAAAGCATGGTCATTAATACAGACATGTTTTTCAGGTCTGGTGTCATACTTATTATATACTAATTATTATGATGTGAATGCTAACTTTTTTTTTTTTAATCCCACATTTACTGTAATTCCACATTTTCCGCAACATCACTCCTATTGAAAATGAATGGATCGTTTTTAGAAGTTCCACATTTATCAACCAATTTAAACCATTCCAATGTCAAAACCGTGAGCTCATTCAGCCTATTTTCCACATCCCCCAAATTCCCACTTTCTCCAAAATTCCACAATTTCAAAACACAAATGCCCAAAAATGCAAATGAGCTTAATAATTCTTACTAACTTGCACATTTCTCGAGCCATTCAAACCAAACCATGTCAAAACATTCAACTCATTCAGGCAATATGTTTCCAACATTCCAACAACCACCGGTTTTCACAGAATCCCACATTTTCAGGCCCAAAAATTCCCATTGAAATTAATACCACTTTTTGATATTCCTCAACCCGTCCAGGCTAACAATTTTCTACATCCGAAAAATTCCCACTTTGTCCATAATTCTACATTTACTGTGCAGCAGTGACATCAGTTCTGCTTCAGCTCTTCAGCATTCACACGGAATTTCACAGAAATGACCTTCTCTGGTTATTACCTCTAGGTCTGCAGCTGGCGCCTTGTTCCAGTGGAGAACTGGAGCTGCTTAGGGTGAGTGACGATGACTGATGGCTTGGGGAGGAACTCAGAGCTTTGTGGGTTTGAGCTAGGCCTAAAACACACACACACATACACACACATGCACGCACACACAAAGTGTTACTCTCATACTGCATAAATTACTAAATTCCAGTCTCAAATGCACAACCTTTGTCAGCGACCAGCTCTAGCATGTCAGTATCCCAGTGTACGTCTTCGGTGAATCTTCGGTTCGAAGGACTGCAGCAATATGTTTTAACAAGGATACAAAAAGTGCTACAGTACAGCGGAATGGCGCCAGGATGAAAAGGCACGGTCGTAGGAGGAGAAAAAATATGTATGAGTGACTTAACCATTTCTTGTGTCCTAACTGTAGGTTGATTGTTAAAATTCAAACGAAGGTTCGAACTTCTTTGAGAGTGTTTAAACAAGAGAGAAATGTGATAAAATGTTAAAGCCTGTCTGAGAAAAGTGTATGAAGTGTGTGGTGAGGGGTTTTACAGCCTTAAAACATATACAGTATACCCCTTGTAAAAAAAATTAAGTTGGCTACACTGCGGATTTCACTTATTGCGGGCTATTTTGTGAACCCACCCCCGGCGATAAACGAGGGAACACTGTAGAGCTAAAACAATTGTGCGTGTACAAACCAGTGTTTTATTTTCAGCCTCTCCTCAATATGCAAAAAAATGCGCATCAAATTAATGCTGACAATTTTCACATTTACATTTGACAGACATAACATTAACAATGACCTCGTCCATGTTCATCTTCGCCAGTGACGCTGCTGTCTTCGGCCATGCTGCCGTGACACAGCCCTCGTCCTGTCTATCAAACTTGCAGACCTATCAATGGATAAACGACACCGTTTGTGGGAATCCAGACATGCGGTTGCAATGTTGTAACCAGGACGCAAGCGACAACAGCCAGCACAGTGGGGCAAGAAAGCAGGGGAATGTTGGGATACGTGTGTGATCGTATGCTTGATTAGTTCAAGCACAGCATCGAGAATTCTTACACTGATTATGACTGGCCCTGAGTTACTGCCTAGCTTAAATGCTTGAACATAATGACCAGTTTGACATTTCTGACAGTGTCGGGGTACAAGACAGCATTTGTAACGGAGGCAGTCATATCAATAACGTCCACGTATGAATATTCCTGGAAAATGATATACAAATAGGTTGTAATTTGATAACTCCAGAGGTTTAGAAAAAAACACTCATTTGAAGGCATTTTACAAGATCCAAGACACCTAAATTAAATTAAATCCTAGGTGCACCCGAACGCCTCACAGCACAGAGAGCAGAAAGCAGAAAAGAGACAGAGCATGAAGTTCTTCATTATATAAACAAATAAGTAAGTTTGATGATTATGTTGTGCATTAAGAGTGTTTAATCTTGAAGATTTTATTTATATTGGTGTTCCAGTGGTGAAAACCCGTCACTGTGTGTGCGTGTCTGGATGAGAGAGAGTATACAGTATATGGTCTTGGATCATTTTTGTGCATCCTGTCATGATGAACATGTGAACAACTTTCCGCAGGATACACATTGTCACAATATTTAATTTGCGAAGCTGTCAAAAAGGTGACTTAGCTGCTGGAATAGTAATGATAATAATTACTGTACAGGAAAGAAACAATTTCAGAGGATGCCTTTGTCACCCAAATAAAGACGTTTTTCTTTAGATTTATTTTATATCTTAGCATATCTTGAGCCACACTGGACTGATATTAGCATATTTAATTAATTAAAATGGATTTATTTCTTACATTTTTCTATATGCAGCCCTAAGTGGAAAAAGTTAAGGCACCCCGTCCTAAATTATGATTAAAAACAACCGTTTGTTGTTTTTTTTTTTAAACACCGTGCTTCAAGCAAGTCGTCATTTGAGAGGCTGTGCAAGTAGAACGCTGTCGACTAACATGTTTGTGTCTGTTCACGGCTAACAGACGAGACCAGTTTAGCAAAGAGCTGACAGGAAAGACGCTAGCAGTTGCTGTGGTAACGTCTCTTTGCACTGACTTCATCCGAGACAGATTGCTGCAGGAAGGCTTTGGGAAGCAACCGCAATTACAAACACAAGTGCCTGATTCAATGCGACTCTAATTTGTGTCACAAATCCTCAAACATGAAAAGGGCTGGCATAGCAAATATACGCAAACAATCTTCATACACATAATTCACTTTAAAAAGGGCAAGGCATGCAGGCAAGTTTGTTGTGCTGTGACAAAGGTGGCGTGTGCTCATTCTTTCACACACGCACACAAAGAGCAACAGGCAGCCCATAACTGCAAAATGCATCTCTTTTGTGAGTGCTTTGATTTGTTGGCTCGAGGAATTGTGCTTGCCTGTGTGTATGTGTATATATATATACATATATATATACACATATATATACACACACACACACATATATATATATATATACATATATATATATATATATATATATATATATATATATATTGTGCAAAGGTTTGTGAGATGCACTGCATGCGGATGAGAACTGATGACGATGAAAACTATGGTTAAAAAAAATGACAAGGAAGAAGATATAGAAGGTATTATAACGCTTCATTGGCAGAGACGGACGGGCTAGTGATGATGGCAGCTGTGATGTCAGTGAATGACCAAAATCGGAGTCGTCTGCTGAGAGAAAGGGAAGGGCAGGAGGCGGAGGTAGGGGAGAGGGTTGGAAGGAGTTTGTCCTGACTTTTACTGTGAAGAAACGTTTCTGGGCAGGAGGAGCTAACGGTTGGAAACAACAGAGAGCGAGAGAGTGTGTGAGAGAGAGATATGAAGAAAGGTAGAGAGAGAAATAAAAAATCATAAAACAATAGCGAGTTCATGAAAATAAAACGGTTCAAAAGTTATTGCATATGTGATGATATGTAATGTAAAAAAGGTGGATAACATGCGAGATACTCGTTAATTAAATGATCACTTTTTTCAATATACTAAGAAGTTATATATATTTAAAGAACAAAAACACAACCTGCATGTACGTTAGCATAGTAAAAGCCTTTTCATTCAACATCCCACAGATTGGCTAACTCACGTTGACGTAAGCGATGGAAAATAGCTTTGATCATGTTGACCATGCTTTCGTGCATACGCAAATCTGTCTTCTTGTGGCTAAAAATCTTTAAATGGGTGCATTTTGTTAGTTGTCATGATAGAAACCAGGTTAATACTGCCCTGCTTTTATTTTGAAGATTACTTTGCACTGAGCAGAAAGTCACTGTTTTACATGTTTTAATGTTATTTAATGCTTTAGTGTAACTACACCGTAATTTTGTTGCTGTTCCTAATGTGAGAGTGCAAGTAAAAGCCACTCAGTTCTATCTACAACCTGGTTTATTGAGTACCAACACACGACAGTTGTGGAAAGAACAGCTGAAAAGTCTACCGCAAAATAAGAAAGGCCCTTTGGACGTCCTCTCTGTGAATTTCTCTTGGAGACAAATAAAATATCTATCTATTTATTGTATGTATGCTGAAGCTTTGAAGGCAAGTGGCTGTTTATATCCTGTTACTACACTGCTTAGCGATAATGAAGTAGTCAGCAATTTTGTGCATGCCGACAAACTGATCAATTTTTTATCATTTTTCTAAATTTTATCTTGGCCTTTCTTGGCTGTTTATTTGACCTATTTTGACTTACTTTGTCTATTGAGATGGGTACTTTATTTATAATATAAACACAGTCAGGAGATCGGGAAGACCTGGGTTGGAATCTCCGGTGGATCTCTGTGTGCAGTTTGCATGTTCTCCCCGTGCGTGGGTTTTCGCCCGGGTACTCCGGTTTCCTCCCACGTTCCAAAAACATGCATGTTAGGTTAATTGGCCACTCTAAATTATCCATATCACTTGTATAGCGCTTTTCCACCTCCGAGGCACTCAAAACACTTTGACACTGTTCGGACATTTACATACTGATGACGCAGTAGTAGGGGGTTCAGTATCGTGCCCAAGGATACTTTGACATGATCACAGGAACCTTTAGGTTGGGAGACGACCACTCCACCACCTGAGCCATGCCGCCCCATGATATAACATTATAATTCATTTTTGTAGCTGCTCATTGAGGTTTAAAGAAATCAATTTAAATAAACATTTGATATCGTGTATTTTTATATTATTAATTCATTTTACACAATACATATAATTTGGTCATAAATTAATCATAGTAATTAACCATGTTTTGAACAACGCATATTTAACCAGTTGGTTAGCTACCAGCGGGTTAAGAATTTAACCGGTGGTTAGGGGTTAACGAGTGGTAAAAATAACCGAGTTTTGAACAACCAGGCCTTGCATCCTCTACACTGCTCTGTACACAAACTGGAGTTGATCCAGTTTGTCGAACAGCTGGTCACCCACTGCTCTCTCCATGCACTTGCAAAGCACTGAGGTCAGGGCCACTGGTCTGTAGTCCTTTGTGGCCTTTGCATGTGCCTTTTTTGGGGATAGGAATGAGTGTGGACTCCTTCCAATACAGACAGATTCCAGGAGAAGCTGAAACAGCCTGGGGAGAACTCCACCTCACTGAGTGGAGCAGTCCCTGCCTCTGAGCCTGTCAGGGCCAGGAGCTTTGTGTGGGTTGACTTTGTGTAGGATGGACGTCACCAGCTGTTTGTCAATGATGAGGGTTGATGGAGAGCTCAGGGCTGGGCAGGTCCAGTTGCTTGGTGTGCCGTTGTTGCTGAACCGAGTGAAGAAGCTGTTGAGCTGTTCTGCGAAGGAGGCTGTGTCTGAGCAGTTGACCACTGCAGGTTTGGTGGGTGGTGTTTAATCCCTGCCATGCCTCCCTTGCATTCCCAGATGTTCATTTCTTCTCCACTTTATCCTTCAAGTGGATCTTGGCCAACTTGGCCTTCCTCCTGAACTCTTTTTTTCTAGTTCCCTTTATCAAAGTGCTGGCACTTTCTTTGGCTCCACTGTGAGTTATTTTGCAGCCATGATCAATAAAAAAATGTCAAGTGGTGATGACATCATTGAGGGGCAATGGGGCCTGAGGGACAGTGACTTCCAGGTAGGAGTTGAGAGCATGCAAACAATAAAGTAATGTACAAAAACAAAAACACACTTAGACTCACACAGAGTATTAACAACACAACAAGACTGAGCTCGAACCCCCAACCTTGTGGTTTCTGGACAAGCAGCTCTATCTCCTGAGTCACTGCCACCTTTATTAATGCCACAAGATTCAACATGCCAAATGGTAAATTGGCTTGTTATGCCCAATATTGTACGAGGACCAAGGCAAAATCTTGGCAACATTTTTTGGCAAAAACCGAATCATATGAAAAGAGGGTTCCACTGTGCATGAGATGTCAGTATACTGTATTGTTTTGATTTGAATATTGCCATTCATCTGCTTCTTCTTGTAAATGATGAAAATGTCACACTGGTTCACGCATGGTTCAGGGCATGCACGAATGTAATTGTGTGTTTTGATGTTTAGGTTCTGGCAAGGCGTAGAATCAAATGATAATGTTCATCAGGGGTGTGCTGCTTTATAGAACACAGAAAACCTCTTCACTGCTTGGATTAGTATTGACTGTGAACGGATTTGTGACAAAGCACCGAGTAATAACCAGTGAACTGAAACCGCCACCCACTTTTCACATTTACAGTGTGTGACACACTGAACATATCTGTACCTTGAAGTTCCAAATGCTCCAGAAATCTTTACAAACGATGGGACACTGGACTGCTGTAATAGATGATGTTTCAATGTTTGCTGCTTGTAACTCACAAATATTTGGAAGCACATGGACATTACTATTCTAATGAAGTTAGAAAGGAATTGCTAGAAACATGTTGAACAATGCTAAAAAAAAAAAAAACAGATGTTTCTGGCGCACACACTCACCCCAGACTGTCTTTACTCTCTCACTCTAGGAACTAACTGACGTTAGAAACATGTTTTTCTTTGTTTTTCTAATGTTGCTGCATCTCCCCCGTAATCTTCTGGAATCTACCGGAGGAAAGCTTTGGCCAATGTTGCTACACGCAATGGTGAACATTCATGACATTCAATATGAGAACTGGCAGTTGCTATCCAAATTTTGAACATGTCCAAAGGTTGGAATAGCTAGCACCGTCTGTAAATGTCTGAAAACCAACTGAAAAACAAATTTAAAAAAGTCCATAAAGCATACGCCTTTGTTTTTCGTAATTGACGCAATTGTTAAACGGCGCAGTGGAACTGAGGCTTTACTGTTGCTTTAATTCAAAATATGACAACAAACGTACACACACACACACACACACACACACACACACACACAGACCTTATCACTAGTTGTAAACAGGAGCTGCACAGATCAATAAGCAGTACTTGCAGAAAAGTACAATGGAGAACATTCAGTCGCAGCCAGAACAAGGAGAGGAAACTCCAGTGGAGCAAAGGATTTCCAGAAATTCCAACACAAATCGGCGTTCACATGCTCAGAAATTTCAACAAGGTACACCACCGTTGATATTTCAACTTTCTGAACAACCTATGAGTTTTTCTGTCTGTCTGTGGCCTTGCTTGCCACCTCAGCGGGACCTGGATGTGGGATTCCACGCCACCACTTGACTGTAGTGGTTCTGGGCCTGCTCAATGCTGTTCTGCTAATAGCTGCTGTTGTCATCGCCATTTATTGTGAGTAAAACGTCACACATGGGTAATTGTGAACGGCACGATATCACGGTAAATAAAGTGCATGCAAGATTTACAATTGACAAGCTGTTGTGGTAAAATTACATCGCTTTGACGTACTGTAAAACCTCATTCTTCATTGATTTGACTGGAACAGTGAAATAATCTGTTGGCATTTCTGGTTCATTAAGCAGGGAAAAAATATCAAATATATATCATAAGTCCAGTGACAGAGACACCATTTTGCATTGGCGGTCAACAAATTGAGAAATATCTTGAACTCTATCAGTTACAGATTTAATCATCAGCTCATAATGTTTAGGACTGTGTTTACACATACAATCAGATCCAATGCCAAAGCTGTATTAAACACTGTATTAAACACTACATAAATTATAATACTCAGTTAATAAGTTAGCAATGTTGTACTTGTAGTAGTTATGTTGTATATACAGTAGTTTGTTGGTTTATTACAAACTCTTATTACGTTTATTATAAAATTGATGGAATGGTGGTGTAATAATTTTGTTGTCTGGAATTGTCAATACTTAAAACGCAAGTGTCTTTTACAGTAAATTTATTGTTGAATTATTAATTTTGGGCCATGTCAATACACTTTGTGAAGGTATTTAAAAAAAAAAAAGTATTTATTGGTTCTTTAGCGGTTCCCTGCATTTTTTCAGTCAAAGGTCCAAATTAGAAATGTGGCTAACTTATTAAAATGTATTGCGATAACATCAATATATACGGACTCAAACTTCAAAACCATTATCAATAAGAGCACTTAATCCAAATTAGACACTCATTTTGAAATCTTAAGACCTATCTACGAATACCGTCAAACCTAGGTTTTCGTACGCCTCGGTTATCGTATGATTTGCTTTTCGTTGAAAACATTCAGCAAAATGTTGCCTCGATTTTCGTACACTGTCTCATTTTTTGTACCGTATTGCACATAAAAAAACAAGACTGTTTGCTTTGTACTGTATCTTTCTGCAAAATCAAGTGTTTTTTTTTTTTATTGAGTGCAACTGCTATATAACTCGCCATGGCGCCAAAGAAAGTTGCAAGTGCCAACAGTTTGATAAATAAGGCATGAAACATGATTAAATTTGATCTCACTAAGATGCACAAGTAGTAAGCATCAACGAGTTAAGCATGTTCCATCCATTCACCATTTACAATTATTTCACATTATTTATGCATGTAAAAGTATAATTATAATCTATAAAATGTATTTTGGTTAATATTTTTGGGCCTCTGCAACTGATTTATTGGATTTACATTGTTTCTTAGCAAAACAAATTGCCTCAGTTTTCACACATTTCGGTTTTTGTCTGACCTTTTGAGATCCTGCCCCAAGTGGAGGAGTTTAAGTACCTTGGGGTCTTGTTCACGAGTGAGGGATCGACAGGCGGATTGGTTGAGTGGTGAAGAGGGACACAGGCCTACGTTCCTACCCTCACCTACGGTCATGAGCTTTGGGTAGTGACCAAAAGGACAAGATCATGGGTACAAGCGGCCGAAATTAGGTTTTCTGTGTGGCTGCTGGGTTCTTCCTTGGAGATAAGGTGAGAAGCACTGAGTAGAACTCTTGAGTAGAACCGCTGCTCCTCCGCATTGAGAGGAGCCAGATGAGGTGGCCCGGGCATCTGGTTAGGATGCCTCCTGGACACCGGAGGTAGGTAGCAGGCCTCGGGGAAGACCCAGGATACGTTGGAGAGACTGCATGTCTCAACTGCCCTGGTAACACCTCGGGATCCACTGGGAGAAGCTGGACAAAGTAGCCAGGGAGAGGAAAGTCTAGCTTCCCTGCTTAGGCTGCTGCCCCTGCGACCGACCTCGGATAAGTGGATGAAGATGGATGGATGAGGAAAACTGAGGTTCCACGGTAATGCCATGATGTGTTTGTGGCCCTCAGGTGCCAATGCTAATGAAGATCACCTTCAGACTCCTCATTCAGCGGTTTCATCCCTCATCATTGAGCGTAATTATCTCCGCAACCAAAGTGGCATTCTCAAAGCAGCGCAGGATGCTGACTCAGCATTAGTCAGGGAGCAGACGAGGCACGTTCAACTGAAGCTCCAACTGAAGCAGCAGAAGACAGTCAGTGACGTCCTCCAGCGTGAGATTGAAGTGTTTCAAACAGAAAAGGCTAATCTCCAGTCTAAAAAAGTCACTCTTGGTAAGTCTTGATCATGTAATCAAGTCATTCTTGGAATCAGTGAACTGTGGACCTCGAATGTTTGTTATTTCTTGTTGCAACAGAGGAAAGCTGTAGCAGATGCCCTTCAGGATGGACCCTTCTTAAATCTACCTGCTATTACTTCTCTCTCTCGGAGCATGACTCAGAAAAGAACTGGCCAGACAGCAGAGCAGACTGCCTTGGTCGAGGTGGAGACCTCCTCGTGATTGATAACTTACAGGAACAGGTCGGTACTTATAAAATGATGGTGTTCTGACTTTACAGAGACAACAATGCTCTATTTTTACATTATATCTGCAGCTTGTAGTGGTGTAAAAATGCACTGCATCATAGTGAGAGGCTTAGATAATGCAATTTTTAGAGTTGTAATACTGAATGTGCTTTTTCATTCTTTTGTGGGTTTTACTTCTTGTTGGATACATATGTACTGTATACAGTATATCTAGCCATGCACGCCCATTTTCCATACCCCTTGTGGGTATGAGGGTTGGAGTTGATTTCGGGTGAGAGGCGGTGCACACCCACACTGGTTGCCAGCCAGTGTACACCCCAGTTTTCATATGACTCGGTTTTCATAGAAAATTTCCACAAAAATGTTGTCGGTTTTTGTACAGTATTGCACTTAAAAAGCCAGTCCGTTTTCCCTGTACTGTATCACTCCGCAAACTCAAGTACCCAAACAAAGCACCCTATGCATGCTGAGCTACTGTCTGTGCATTTTGTATTGAGTGCAACTGCTAAATAATCCACCATGGAGCTAAAGATGGTTGTGAATTCCAAGTATTTGATAAAGAAGATGAGAAACACTACTGAATATTGATCTCGCCAGGATGTACGTTCCGTGCATTTGTCTTTTATAATTATTGTGCTTTGCTTTCTGCATGTAAAACTGATATTAACTTCTATAAAATGTATTTTTTGTTAACATTTTTGGCTGTCTGAAAGAGATTAACTGAGTTAACCTTTTGGAACGAATTAATGACGAAAACCGAGGTTCCACTGTATATTGATAAAAATAGAAATAGAAATAGAAATGCATATAATAAACAATAAGGGTATAATACGTATTTTCTATATCGCTTGTCTTTATTAGAGTCATGAGTAGGGGTGTCACAAGGTCTCGCAAAATTAAAGCGGGACAAGATTTCTCATTCAGAAAAAAATATCTGGTGAGCACTAGGCCTGGGATGAGAACAAATTACTGTCATTAATTAATCACACAATAAATTAAAATGAATTTGATAATTTTGCCGGCTTCAATATATTGCTGTGTGCATGCGTGTCTGTTTTCTTCGTTTCTCGCCTCCGAACAGGCAAGCAGAGGTTCACTCTGTGCATTGGTTTCAGCGCCTTGACGCATTTGAAACGAGGGCATGAACGAAGTGAGCCCTTTTGCCAGTCAGTCTCTTTGTTTTATTGGGTGGAGGCGGGACAAGTAGCATACACACAGGCTGCAGCAGAGTGTAAAAGTAGAAATTAAATTAGTAGATCGCAATATAGTCAGATTAAATTTTTTTTTTTTTCCATTGTACTATTTTTTTTTGTAAGTAATGTTAAAATCTCATCTCCTCTTGTCTTGGTCTCGCAGACCCAATCTCGTGTATCGTTTCATCTCGAGTGAGCTGGAGTTTATCCAAGCTGACCCTAAACTAGTCGCCAGTCAATCACATGACACAAATAGATCAGCTTTACAGATGCCATGTCTGCTGTGCAAGCAGTGTGTGCTGTGATAATGACATCTACCGTAGAACGCGGTGGTAACATAACATAGTAAAGTTTGCTGTGTTAGGCATCTATTTAAGGTGTGGCCTTAAAGTGACAGCGGTCAAATGGGGCATTGTCTACAAGCGTGCCATGAACAAATAAAACTAGGTTGTTTCTATTTCATGTTGGAATACAAGGTTGACCAGTCTAAACCAGTTTCATCCTAACTTTTCAGTCAAACCTAATTGCCCGCACAATTCAGCTCATTTCCAGTATTTGTTTCTTCCAGATACTTATTAGTGAAAATGCTCCAAAAACAAGCTCCAGTTCAGGGTTGTGGTGGCAGAAGGGATACTGGATGGGCTTGCGACTCATGGAATCACAAAGAACATGGGTGTGGATTAACAACACGACTCAGACTGAAACAGGGTATGCAACTCACTGATTACCAATGCTCGCTTCTCTTCAGTACAACAGTCCAGTTTGTCATGATGAATGATGCTGATTTACTCAAGGTACTGGAGAAATGACCAGCCAAGCAGCAGTGGACCTCAGAGTGGGAACTGTGCGGCTTTTTTTTACTATGCTGATACCAGGAAAGTATGGTACAATGGAAACTGCCAGGAGCACCTGTACAACTGGATATGCGAGATGGCGGCAAAACCTTTTGAGTAGTCTAAAAACAAAAAATGTTCCAATAAACATTACATTGTTTTACATTAAATCAGCTTTTGTCATTTGATCATTAACTGTTCATGCTATGAAAGCTTGTACAGCACTAAAAACTTTTAGCATGTCAGCATGTGGAGTTAAACTGTGGAACAGATTGAGCAAAGAAGTCAAACAATGTACTAATATGCACTAGCTTAAGAAACAGCAGAAGAATGATACTGAAAACCATAGTGTCTGATATCATTTATCCTGAATTCATTTTGTATCATTAATAAGTAATTGCTTAGTCTATATGCTGTATTTATTCATACATTATACAAAGTTTCTGTCCTCTTTTTTTACTACATATTTTATTTTTAATATTTTATTGCAACTTTTTATTTATATATACACTGCTCAAAAAAAATTAGAGGAACACTTCAAAAACACATCAGATCTAAACTAGGGGAAAAATGATCTTGAATATCTTTCCTGATAAATGGGTGATGTATTAGTAACAAAATGATGCCACATAATTTGATAGAAATGAAAATGATCACCCTATAGAGGGGGGAAATCAAAGACACCCCAAAAATGAAAGTGAAAAAATGATGCAGCACACTGGTCCATTTTGCTAAAATGTCATTGTAGCAACTCAAAATGATTCTCAGTAGTTTGTGTGGCCCCCACGTGCTTGTACGCATGCCTGACAATGTCGGGGCATGCTCCTAATGAGACTACGGATGGTGTCCTGGGGGATCTCCTCCCAGATCTGGACCAGGGCATCACTGCGGTACCTGGACGCATGGAAGAGATTCCAGGAGACAGGTAGTTACTCCAGGAGAGCTGGACAAGGCCATAGAAGGTCCTTACACCCTCAGCACCCTCATTTTGTTACTAATACATCACCCACTTATTATCAGGAAAGATATTCAAGATCATTTTTCCCCCAGTTTAGATCTGATGTGTTTTCGAAAGTGTTCCTCTAATTTTTCTGAGCAGTGTATATACTGCTCACAAAAATTAAAAGGAGCACATTAAAGAAACACATTAGATACATCAGATCTCAATATGAAGTTGGATATCTATACAAATAACGACAGGGCAGTGTCTTAGGAACAAAAGGATGCCAAGTCTTTTAATGGAAATAAACGTTTTCAGCCTACAGAGGGCTCAATTGTGTAGACACCATAAAATCAGAGTGAAATGAAGATGTAGCAGGCTAGTCCATTTTTTCCAAAACTTAATTTCTGCAACTCAAAATGCTTTTCAGTATCTTGTGTGGCCCCCACGAGCTTGTATGCATGCTTGACAACGTCGTGGCGTGCTCCTAATGAGACGACGGATGGTGTCTTGTGGCATTTCCTCCCAGATCTGTGTGAGGGCATCCCTGAGCTGTTGTACAGTCTGAGGAGCAACCTGGCGGCGCCGAATGGACTGAAACATAATGTCCCAGAGATGTTCTATTGGGTTTAAGTCAGGGGATAGTGAAGGCCATTCAATTGTTTCAATTCCTTCATCCTCCAGGTACTGCCTGCATACTCTTGCCACGTGAGGCCGGGCATTGTCGTCCATTAGGAGGAAACCAGGACCTATTGCACCAGCGTAGGGTCTGACAATGGGTTCAAGGATTTCATCTCGATACCTTATGGCAGTCAGAGCACCATTTCCTAGGCAATAGAGGTCTGTGCGTCCCTCCATGGATATGCCTCCCCAGACCATCACTGAGCCACCACCAAACCTGTCATGTTGAACGACGTTGCAGGCAGCATAACGTTCTCCTTGTCTTCTCCATACTCTTTCACGTCTATCACAGGTGCTCAGGCTGAACCTGCTCTCGTCTGTGAAAAGTACAGGGCGCCTGTGGCGGACTTGCCAATTCTGGTGTTCTTGTGCAAATGCCAGTCGAGCTCCACAGTGCTGGGCAGTGAGCACAGGGCCCACTACAGGACGTCAGGCCCTCAGGCCACCTTCATGAAGTCTGTTCCTGATTGTTTGGGCCACACCAGTGGCCCTCTGGAGGTCATTCTGTAGGGCACAAGCAGTGCTCACCTTGTTCCGCCTTGCACAAACGAGCAGGTATCGGTCCGGCTGAGGGGTTGAGAACCGTCTACGGCCCTGTCCAGCTCTCCGAGAATAACCACCAGTCTCCTGAAATCTCCTACATGTTGTGGAGATTGTGCTGGGAGACACATTAAACCTTCTTGCTGCAGCACGTGTGGATGTGCCATCCTGGAGAAGCTGGACAACCTGTGCAACTTCTGTAGGGTTAAGGAATCGCCTCATACTGCCGGTAGAGATAATTACGCATGCCAAAATCAGCACGAGTAGAAAACCAGCCAAAAAAGATCAAGAGGGAGAAACTTGAAATGACCTCCGCATGTAAAACCAGTCCTGTTTTGAGGGTTTTCTAATTGTTGCCACTGAAGTGCACCTGTTGTTAATTTCATGAACACCAATACAGCTGAAATTGATTAACGAGGCCCTCAGCTGCTTAACCAACCAGAAAATTATCAGACAGGTTTAATTCAATTCATGCCAGGCCCAATAAAAAAAAGTGTTACTTTAATTTTTGTGAGCAGGTGTGTGTGTGTGTGTGTGTGTGTGTGTATATATATATATAAAAAACTTTTTATTTATCGATTTTTTTTTACACTTTTTCTAGTTTTCTTCTTTTTCTTTATCACACATTCTTTAATCTTGTCTTTCCCGATTAAAATACCTGGTAACATGAACTTCTGAACACAGGAAGTGACCGAACGATCGGTAATTGCTGAGACAGGTACAAGTGATAGGATCACATAAACTTTGCTTCTTCCTACTCCTTTTCAGACATGTTGAATTGGACAAGCGTGAACAAGTGATGTCCCTTAAATGTACCTGGATAAGCATGTTCCAACCACATAAACCATTAGAAAAATCACCTGAGGATGACCCAGTTAACCAAAGTCAATATTTAACAAATGAACAGTTTCTGTTTGCAATGTTGCACACACATCCATGGGGCAATGTCCTCCCAAATAATCGCTCCAGACGACTCTCATGTGAACAGCCAACATGGAGGCAAGCGTATTTGACAGCGCCTACAACAAGCTGATATCGCAGGAGGACTTGAGTGTGGATGAGCCGCCACGCCACTCAAACCAGGAGAAACAACAAGGTATACTAACAGATACAAAAGTGTCCATTTCTGTTTTAGACTTGCTACTCAAAGCTTCTTTTGCGTCGCTGTGGAGTATCCCTGTCAATGGTGGGGCCTGCCTCTACTTGGGACCCTAAAAGAGTGCTTGAAATCACCTTGGCTGTGCTTGCCGCTGTTCTACTGGCTGTGGATATTGGCCTGGGAGTCTATTGTGAGTCCCGATGAACCTGTTTTTCATTCGGTAGATTTCAACAAGCTGCAAGTTACCAATAAAGGGAGACCAAAGTAAAAACAGGGCAGTTAATGTTGCTGTAATCGACCATTCATGTTCCCCTCAGCTCTTCAAGGCTATATTTATTTCAACTTGTTGCTTTTACAACACAGTTTATTTGGGCATTGGCATCAGTTGTATTAACACTTTGGGTGGCCATTGTCAGTACTACCTAGAAATTCGTCTGGGAAATTCTCAGAAAAAGTAGAAAATGTATGAGAATTACAGGGAGCATAAATATATACATACATAAATATACCCTGTTACAACATAGTGTAAACTGAATTTCAAATCACTAGATTAGCATATTGGTTGGGATGTGCGCGCGTGCACAGGGTTTGTATACATATGAATAAATAAATTAATTAAAGTTATGTCAAAATATACAGTTTGATACTTGTAGTAGTAACCATGTGTATACATGTCTGCTTTTGACAAAAAACTCACATAATTACACTATGGTCGTCAGGTGTGGCTAATGCCAGGGTTTGGATCTCAAAATGCAGAGGAGAACAGAACCGATTGTAACAAAAAAATCCGTTAACACAAAAAGTGTCCTCTTCCAGAGGTAAAGAACATACAAAACATAGGTGACGTACTAGGTACAAAAAGGTAACCAAAATTACGACAACTACGAGAACAAAAGGCGTTTGCAGAAAAGGGTGCAAGGAAAAAGGGTCCAAAGACAAAACGTAAGGCGCTGCTGAGTAAGTCAAGCAGGATAAAGAACAATAGAACTTACTGTAGCAGTAGCAGGCAATGCTTGGCAAGGAGGACTAGGAATTAAGGCAAAAGCTAAAAGCCAGAAAACAATGACAATAATTGGCGACAGGTGTGCACAGACAGCGGTGCACTGCAACAGATGGCAGACAGGCGGCAGCAAAGCAACGCCACAGCACGTTGATTGTCTTGTCGCTTCTGTGTTACTACTCTTTTTACCTTATGTTGTAAATATGTATTGTACTTTTTTTAGTTATTCTTCTTGTATGTTACTGGAAAAAAAATTGTTCTTCTGTGGGACAAACAAAGGCTGTCTCTTATCACACCTTCGCGGTTCAAATCTCATGGTTAAATATGGTCTATTATTAGTCAAAAATATGTATAGTGAAAAAAGCCAAAATTAAGCATTTCCAAGCATATAAATGGTAAAATGAAGTAAAATGCAAACATAAGGCATTCAGAAGACGCATTCAAAGACTTTTATTGCAGCTTTCAATTATCTCGCAACAGGCACAATATTCCCAAATAAAAATCCCTAACAGAAATATGGCCTACTGTTCCAGCTGTAACCCACACCAAGCTAAAACTCAACTCAAACGTCTCTCAGTTCCCCTCGGCAACAAATTTATAGCAACAAGTCTTATTTATGTCTTAAATTGTAAATTGTAAAACGAGTGTAAAGGTGATTAAAGGGGCTGTAAAAATGTTAAAAAACATATTTAGAAGGTCGTAAACAATTTATATGCTCTAACTACAAAAATATTCCATTTTTAAATAAGAAATTGTACTTTGTGGAAATTCACTTACCATGGTTGGGTATGGGACCAATTACCTGTGATAAAGGAAGGATTACTCTAAGTGCCGGCTGGCCCATTAGGCAATATAGGCAGATGCTAAGGGTGCCATGGCCTGTAGGGAGTGCCAAAAAAATTGGGAAAAAAATTCACCTTCAATATACAGTAATCCTTTGTTTATCACAGGATTTACAAATTAATCTGCGGGATCTACAAATGAAAGAAAACAATAAAAACAATGCTATTCAATTTCTTTTGTAAGCATATGTAAATGGACACTGGAGGGGGGATGCCATATTAAATCTCACTTAAGGGGGCCACTTTGGCTATGGCTGGCTCTGTCCATACAATACTTTATTTGTATTATGTAAAATAAAATTGATGCTAAATCAAATTCATTCTCATGAAAATAATAAAGACAAACTTACATTTACCAAATTCTTTAGCTCAACTTCCATTTGCGTAGGTTCAGGAACATTTCTGGAAAAAAAGTTAGATGGAGATAAATTTGCGCCACATTTGCGCTGAAATATTTTTCAAATAGGTCAATATTTATGTATTCGGTTAGGGTTTTGGACAGGACTATTTTTCTACATCCTGATTCTTTGTTTGATTGCACTTTGTGTTGCATTAAAGTACTACGTTACCATACCTTTTTTCTGTGACAACAGACAACCACCTCACAGATGAGCCTCGAAAGGTGGAAAGCATCAACCGTGAGTTGGCCACACTGCACAAGACCTATAACGCTGCCTCACAAAGACGACATGAATCCCAGAAACGTTTGGCAGAAGAGACCAGACAGCAGCAAATAACCAAGTGGCAGCTTGAACATCAGACTATAAGGAGCAAAGACTACAAAAAGCAGGCCGACAAAATCCAACTCGATATTGCAGTCTTAAAATCCCACCTACCAATGTTAAGTAAGGCCCATTGGTTTTAAACTTATGTGTGCGTCAGTGAAATTATCAGAGCAACAACAATATTGCAATTGTGTTTTGCTGTAGACGAGGGCTGCAGACGCTGTTCACCAGGATGGACTCTCATAAACTCTGCGTGTTACTTCTTCAGCTTCTCTGACAGATACTCTCGCAGGTCGTGGCAGGAAGCACGGCAGTTCTGCAACAAGCATGGCAGCGACCTGGTGGTGGTAGATACCTCAGAGAAGCAGGTAAGACTAATCTGCAGCAGCTCCATCAAACACCATTGCAATGTGTGGTGAGTAATGACATACGTGTGTGTTTTCACATGCCGTCTCCTGTCAGATGATAATAAATCAGTTAATAAATCATCATCAAGACCCATCAATGTCCATCACCCAGAGTGGCTTCTGGATCGGACTGAGAGATGTGGAAGAGGAGGGAGTTTGGAGGTGGTTGAAAGGAACAAGGCTAATTGAAGGGTAACACTCACATTTTGTCTCCCGTCACTGCTATTAAAACTATCATTCTTCTACTCATTTTTTGCAAGAAACACTCAAAGAGCCAAATATGCCAAAATGTGAGTTTCATTTTGAGTTCACACTACACACTGGTTGCAAAAGATTGATTTTTTTTTTACTGTAAAATGATCAAGGTTGAGATTATTGACAGAAAAGTAGCAATGATACGATGGTATCACATCAGAAGCACTTAACAGTACCTCACAAACGGGAGTACACTCATCACTTTTCAGAAATCAATTTTATTACGATGTACATGTCCTTCTAAAAAAATTAGCATATTGTGATAAAGTTCATTATTTTCGTAATGTCCTGATAAACATTAGACTTTCATATATTGTAGATTAATTACACACAACTGAAGTAGTTCAAGCCTTTTATTGCTTTAATATTGATAATTTTGGCAAAAAAGTAAAGAAAAACCAAAAATCCCTATCTCAAAGAATTAGCATATTTCATCCGACCAATAAAAGAAAAGTGTTTTTAATACAAAAAAGTCAACCTTCAAATAATTATGTTCAGTTATGCACTCAATACTTGGTCGGGAATCCTTTTGCAGAAATGACTGCTTCAGTGCGGCGTGGCATGGAGGCAATCAGCCTGTGGCACTGCTGAGGTGTTATGGAGGCCCAGGATGCTTCGATAGCGGCCTTAAACTCATCCACAGTGTTGGGTCTGGTGACTCTCAACTTCCTCTTCACAATATCCCACAGATTCTCTTTGGGATTCAGGTTAGGAGAGTTGGCAGGCCAATTGAGCACAGTAATACCATGGTCAGTAAACCATTCACCAGTGGTTTTGGCACTTTTCCTTCTCCCCAGTCTTCCTCCAGACTCTGGCACCTTGATTTCCGAATGACATGCAAAACTTGCTTTCATCCGAAAAAAGTACTTTGGACCACTGAGCAACAGTCCAGTGCTGCTTCTCTGTAGCCCAGGTCAGGCGCTTCTGTCGCTGTTTCTGGTTCAAAAGTAGCTTGACCTGGGGAATGCAGCACCTGTAGCTCATTTCCTGCACACGCCTGTGCACGGTGGCTCTGGATGTTTCTACTCCAGACTCAGTCCACTGCTTCCGCAGGTCCCCCAAGGTCTGGAATCGGCCCTTCTCCACAATATTCCTCAGGGTCCGGTCACCTCTTCTGGTTGTGCAGCGTTTTCTGCCACACTTTTTCCTTCCCACAGACTTCCCACTGAGGTGCCTTGATACAGCACTCTGGGAACAGCCTATTCGCTCAGAAATTTCTTTCTGTGTCTTACCCTCTTGCTTGAGGGTGTCAATGATGGCCTTCTGGACAGCAGTCAGGTCGGCAGTCTTACCCATGATTGCGGTTTTGAGTAATGAACCAGGCTGGGAGTTTTTAAAAGCCTCAGGAATCTTTTGCAGGTGTTCAGAGTTAATTCCTTGATTCAGATGATTAGGTTAATAGCTCGTTTAGAGTACCTTTTCATGATATGCTAATTTTTTTGGGTTTTTCTTTACTTTTTTGCCAAAATTATCAATATTAAAGCAATAAAAGGCCTGAACTACTTCAGTTGTGTGTAATTAATCTACAATATATGAAAGTCTAATGTTTATCAGTACATTACAGAAAATAATGAACTTTATCACAATATGCTAATTTTTTGAGAAGGACCCTGTATGTTCTCAAGGGACAATGCTACAGTAATGAAAGGCTGCATGAGTGCTGCCAACCCTGGAGAGTTGCGGTTCATGGAGGAAAACACGAATTATGTCACATTCTGAAGCAGAGCATGATGCCCTCCTTTGGGGACCTGGGCCACATGGTAGTTTTTCAACATGATAACGAGCTTCCAAGATGACACGTGCTTCGCTGATGAAGCTGAAGGTGAAGGTACTGGTTTGTCCAAGTATGTCTCCATACCTGATCTCAATTGAGCACCTGTGGGACATCTTTCAGTGGAAAGTGGAGGATCACAAGGTGTCTAACATACACCACCTCCACCAGTGATGTCATCATGGAGGAGTGGAAGAGAGTGGAGAGTAACAACCTGTGCAGCTCTGGTTAATTCCATGCCCAAGAGGATTAAACCAGTGCTAGATAAGGGTGCTCACGCTAAATCTTGACCCTTACACAATTTGGAAATGTTCACTGTGAGGTTTAGTCACTTAGGTTGACAGTTTTTTAGACAATAATGGTTAGACAATGTGGACTTTCAAGAGGACAGTAAATTATACGACTGCACAAACTAAACACTGACTTTTGCAAGCTACATCCAAGTTTAATTTCTATAGCTTTGTCCCTTGAGAATATATAATGGATGCTGAAATGTGAGGAATGTTCCCACTCTTTGAGAGATACTGGATGTGTAGAGAAGCACATTGCATTCTATTGATCAGCACTGATTTTGTACTCCACAATCATGGTGGACATGCTGTTGACATGCTGCACTGGAAACATCATTTCAATGGGATTTGGGTTAAGGTGAGAGTTAGGTCATATTCATGTAAATATGTTAAAATCATGCATGAATGAGTGAAGGAGGTAACAGTGTGTTTTGAATACATAAAATGCCATCCATTTACCACTTAAGTGCGTGCTAAAAATACAATATTGCACCTATCAGCGACTAAGTGTAAGGCCATTGATTCAAATGGCTGCTCAAATTAAAAAGGCATGTTTTATTCACACTTTTCCCTCCTACTATAAAGCCAATTTAGCCATAGAATTTTATGTGTAAAATGAAGACTAACTAAGCTATCGTACAGTGGGTTTTAACACTGAACAATATGACGTGTGATTTGTTTCAGTTACTGGAATGATGGCGAGCCCAATAATTCTGGCAATGAGAACTGTGCAGCCACGTACCCCAGAGACAACCCCTTTAAAGGCTGGAATGATGCACCATGCAGTTACAATCTCAAATGGATTTGTGAAATGCCAGCTAATTAGCGTCACTGTTGTTTTTTCATCTCTGACTTTTTATTGACACATTATTTGTCCGAATACAGAATACCAAGAATGGCTACAAATAATTAACTAATAAAGTTTATAAGTGAATTGCTTTAAAGTAAATAATAAAATATTTTTTACTAGAATCTTTACTAGATACAGTACATATGTATATTATATTACTGCTTTACAAGTTTGTAGACTATGCTGCCAGTCATTGATATAAATAACAGCTGTCCATCTCAAACGCTGCATTCAGCCTGCAGCGGAATTCTGTAAGCAGAGCTTGTGAGAAATCCCTGAATCTTTTTCCATGTAATACAATTATTTAAAGATACATACATTATTGAATCCACTCTACACAACAGCTCACAGCTCTGCAAAATGCTGGCGAAGTTGCATCAAGACCTGCTGAGTGTCAACATGCTCTGGGAAGGCGTCCTCAGACTTTTGGGCAGCCATGTAGCTGCTTTGAAGGTCTCCGATCTGAAAAACAGACTGAACGTTAACTGAGTTGATTAATGACGCGCTAAACTACAGTGGAAGGATATCAATTACCTTTTCAGAAAGAATGGACAGATTGTAGTGTGGCTCATACATGTGAGGGCACAATGTGGCAGCCGTCTGCAGGAAGGCTTTAGACTGCACCCAAGGGGAAAAAAAAGAGCATGTCTCATTTCACTGTGTGAAAGATAATAGCGCAGAGTAGAACTGTACTAAATTACTGTTAAAATATATTGAGATAACCAGATGGGGATACTGTATTGAAAACAAGTTTTACTGAAAAAAGTTTGTTAGGGATTATTTTTGAATGGCTACGCCATATCACACTGGAGGGTCTAAAAACTGCAAACCTCAGTGCATCCAGATGATTTGTGTACCTGTTCAACACGGCCTTTGCGCAGCTCCAGCACTGCAAGGTTGTTGTAGGCCTCGGCATGGTCGTTATTAAAAGCCAAAGTCAGTTTAAAAGACTGGTAGGCCAAAGTCAGGTCTCCTATACCCTGCAAACACAGAATGATGTATGTGCACTTTTGTGTTTTCATCTTCACTACTACTTGTAGTTGCAAGCTTTTAAAAAGGTCTCTGATCATGCAAACTTAAATTTTTAATGATGTTCTAACATTAAATGTGTCCCTAGAGAGTTTATGAGCAATAAACATGAAAAAAAACTATCATCTCCCACACTTGTTTGTTCCACATTTGAAAGAAGATGGTCAGTTTTGAAGTTCCGAGTTTTCATGACATCTTGAAGGGAAAACCTCCTTCCTCATGGACAAGATACCACCTCTCACCCGCCCGTAGCTATGTGCGTGTCCTGTGTGTGGGGCCACCACTTCACAGAGGACAGCTCTTTAACAAAAAAAAAAACAGGCTTCGCTGCACATATTAAAATAAAGCCTGTAACTCTGCCAACTATCCGTCAGCTACAGACATTTGAGCTGTTAATGTGATTATTTGTTTAATCTTCAGCAGCCTAAACTAGGTTGGTAGCCTGTTAAAATGTGTAATGTTAGCACTGTAGCTCACATAGCTATGCTAGTGTAGCTAACGTTGGTGTCCTTCTGTCCCACTCCTTAATGTTATGTTGTTGTATGTGATATATGGCATCTATTACTTCGGACTGGTGCAGAGTTACAGTGTAAAAAGTGGATAAAGTGCACAATAGCGCTTTTTCGAGCCAAACGCAAACACAGCTCATTCGCATTTAAGTTACAGACACACAAAACAGCTTGTTTCCAGTAGGGCTTAATGAAAGAAATTTCTGCATCAAGGCTCGATTTTGGTCAACACATTTCGAATACACTATCGTGAGTTCGCTGAAACCTACTTAAAATTGTTACAAAATAGAATAGGATGGCACCCTTAAGATATGGTATTTGTAGAATTTCAATTCAAGTTTTTTGAAATGGTCAACTCACCACAGCGACGTGTCCGACATTGTACCAAACATCAGCCTGCTCTTCATCGTTGGTCGCCAGGGCCAAGGCTCTTTCAAAAGACGACAGAGTCATGTCGTACTGCTGTGCGTAAAAGCAGCACAGGCCCAGGTTGTTGTATAGCTGGCAATTATACACCCCCATCTGGAGGAGCCGCCTAGCACAGAAAGAAGTGGGTCATCATCACCATCAACATGCAATGTCCACGACATGACGCAAAGAGGTTTTGTCCGACCTATAGAAGCGCAGCGCGATCTCAGGTTGATCAGAGTAGAAATGATTGCTGCCTATACAAGCTATGGCCTCCACATGTGTGTTGTCCTGCTTCAAGACATCTTTGTAGTACTCTGTGGCTGATGTAATGTTGTTCATCTCCTGCGACAACATGTCATAGGTTGGACATGGTGTTTGCAGGTCATGTAGCAGAGTATGTAGCAGAGTGGACCACATACTATGTGATTGGCCACATACTATACCTCATGTATGCGTGCAATTCCCGTCAGGAGGGTGACCTCACCAGGAAAGTGGTCCAGGCCTTGTTTGAAGAGGTTGAGAGCCGTTATTGGTTGATCAAGGCGCTGATACAGCTGATGGAAAACATATTATATTAGTCTTATTAGTTAAACCTAATTAGATGAGGGATGTACTTTGTCACTGATGTCTTTTTATCACTACCTTAGCCAGATAGAGGAAAGTATCCACCATCTCCTGGTGGTTTAGAGCTGATCGAAACTGCTTTTCAGCCTCTCGATACAAACCAAGCCTGCAAAGGCCAGAGTATTCATCCTTGTGTAAATGTATAAGAAAAAAAACAAAAGCTACAGTGGAACCTCTAAAATCCACATTGCACAGAACTTCAACTTAACTGCCATCCATCCGTCAATCCATTTTCTATACCGCTGATCTTCATCAGGGCTGCAGGCGCATGCTGGAGCCTATCCCAGCTGACTTCGGGCGAGAGGCGGGGTACACCCTGGACTGGTCGCCAGCCAATTGCAGACTTAACTGCCATCCATCAATTTTCTATAGCGCTTATCCTAATTAGGGTCGCGGGGGTATGCTGGGGCCAATCCCAGCTGACTTCGGGCGAGAGGCGGGGTACACCCTGGACTGGTCGCCAGCCAATCGCAGGGCACATATAGACAAAATCATTCACACTCGCATTTAGAGTCACCAATTAACCTAACATGCATGTTTTTGGAATGTGGGAGGAAACCGGAGTACTCAGAGAAAACCCACGCATGCACCGGGAGAACATGCAAACTCCACAAAGAGATGCCCAGTGGAGATTCGAACCTAGATCTTCTCGATCTCCAGACTGTGTGGCCTGTGTGAGTGTGTGCTAACCACTCAGCCACCGTGCAGCCCAACTTAACTGCCAGTTAAGGATATTAAAATTGCTACTTAAAGTGTTTATGTACAATTAAAAAAAAAGTTCTATGATGGTGAGAGTTTGACACAAGAACAGATTATTTCTAATTCCATTATTTTTAATGTAAAATCCAAACAAATGAAAGGTTGATGTGTGTTTGACCTCAGAGTTTCCACTGTAGATGAGATGAATGTGAGCTGTGTGTGTGTGGTTGTGTGTGTATGTTTATGTGCCACTGACCTGTAGTAGCATTTTCCTAGCTGTACTTTCCACCACCAATCTTTGAACTGAGCATGCTCAGTTGCTTGAGCAGCCAAATCTAAAGCCTGAGAGGGGAAAATAAGGAAATGAAACATATCATAACAGAATTTGGATGCTGAGCAGTTCCATTACCGCTATAAATGCTCACCGCTTACATTTTTTACATCATTTTCATGATGAAAGATGTACTCAAAGAGCGTCTAAGAAGGAAAATTTAAATTACTCCAAAATTGCAATCTAAAATGATGCTGCTATGCAACTGTGGAAAAGGTTGTACATACTGTATGTCTTACCCGAGACAGGTTGGGCTTTTGGGAATATTTTGATAGGTTTAACCTTGACAAGTTTATAAACGGTCCCTCTGGATTGGTTAACATTGAAGCCTGAAGGACAAAGTGAAAAGTCAAAATATTTTACTTCGTGAACCTGACTTCCTGCCACATGTGTCACATGCAGTCAGTCACATTTTCGCACCGTTCCCAGCCGCATGAATCGACCTGAAGCACTAGTGACTGGTCGAGCCGTACTTGCAGTGCGTGGCGTCCTGATGGCCTGCTCCATTGTCCCAGGACGCCCTGACTGGGTGCTTGGCCTCACAAATCCTGTGATGGGACGTCCAGACTGAGTCATAGGCCTAGAATTGTAAGGAAACCTCTGATCGCACCAAAATCATTTATTTATAAGAGCTCTATTTAAGCTGCATTGTTTGTACCTGACAGCAGGTGTGGGACCTCCGCCATGACTTGTTCTTGGCAGTCTCAGAGATGTTCCAGGGCCTGAGGGAGAGTCACTTGAATTAATTATATGCATTCACTTTAATTCTGGGCAACTAAAGAGTTTGTACTTACGTGCAACCTGAGCAATGGTGTTCTCATCCAGCATCATCTCAGCAATCCCTTCTTGATCAACCTCAACTTCATCAATGTATACCATCTCCGTAAGAGCCTGCGTTTTAAGACTCCAGGCAGCCTGGGAAAAACAGGTAATCAGCATTGAATATCTTGCATCTTGCAAACATTGGGTGGACTGCCGATGAAGTACAAAATGGATGAAAAATGATAAGAGAGATTGCCATTGTTACCTCGGAAATACACAAGGAGGAATCCTAAGACAGCATGCAAAAAGGTATGAAAAGGAACATTCACGACAGACATAAATAAATAAGGCAGACAAGAGATAATAGCAAACAATCACGACAGACATACAGTAAATAGATAAGGCAGGCAAAGAGGTAACAGCGAACAAAAAACTAAATATGAAATGTGAAGAAGGAAAGCAGTTTGTATACTGGGGAATACATGAAACTTTTACAAAGACACATTTATTCGGATTTAATAGCATTTGATGACAGCCTAGCCAAGCTAGTGGGCGTGCTAGTCCGCTAAATGCTACACATTACCTGGTCATAGGGGCTGTCTTGCAATATTTTTGAACAAATATCTGAACATTGTTGCAATTTCCGTCTCCTAAAATAGCTCCACGCCAGAAAAAGAGGGTCCATTGTCACCTCCATTGCGTCGTTCGGGAGGAAATAAGTGGCGAATCAGTTAGCAGAGTTTAGAGAAGCGAGGGATTATGGCGGATCTAAAGCTTCCTCTGTTGCTACGCAATGAAGGACGAGGGCGGGTCCTTACACACGCTACTTCCTGCTTAAGATAAATACTGTACAATGGCAAAAACTTGACGTTATTATTTGAACAATACAGATAAAAAAATCTAATACTAAACAATTTACCGTGGAAGCCACTTGGTCCCTTTTATGTTGAACAATTCATCAAGTCTCGGGCCATCATGTTGTTATTATTATTAAAGAGGGCAGACATGGTGGGCTGCTTTTCTTGAAATAAACTTTGCGAAATAAATGTGTAATTTCTATGAAAATAGTTCAACATGTGTTGTAATATTTGTTCAACTTAGTACATTTTATTTTCTACAGCGCTTGTCCTCACTAGGGTCGTGGGGGTATGCATCCCAAAACCAAGCAGGTTAAATGGAGACGAGAAATTGTGAGTGTGAATGGTTATTTGTATGTATAGAATGTTGTGCTGCGGTTTATTGGTGACAAGTCAGCTGGGATAGGCTCCAGCTCACCTGTGACCCGAATGAGGACAAGTGGTACAGAAACAGAAAATGTTTTTTACGTGCGCCCATTAACTATATTTTATTAAATGTTTATTTTTATGTTTTCCTATATTTATTTTTTATTTTCAACTATGGCTGTCGTCAAAGTGATTTATAAATTAAAGTGTGGAATGGTCCCTTCCTGCTTTTTTTGCCTTTTGAATGGTAATCAGGTTCCGATTGGACAAGAAGTTTGTCCGTCATCTGTGTGGGTGGAGCTTATGGAATAACAGCGCAGCTCCATCTTGGTTGTAGGATTTGACAGGAGCTTTGACCTGTGTCGGAGAGGACCCGTACTGAGCCGAACAAGTATGTGCCCACTCCCACGACCAACGCCTCGGCTTCCGAAACAGTTTTTGGCGTAGAGAAAGAGTGCTTTCACTCAGGTTGACGGACTCTTAGTTCACAGCAACCTCAAAAACATGTCTAATTTGTACGGTGGTGAAAACGCCGCGGAAGTGATGGGACCCACGGTGTTAAATTAGATCCTCCTGGATGAATGACATTGTTTGAGAGACCCTAAGTGACAGCGACCGTGAGACATGGCTGACAGAACTGCTCCCAACTGCCACCTGAGATTGGAGTGGGTGTATGGATACCGGGGACACCAGTGCCGCAACAACCTCTACTACACCGCCGCCAAGGAGATCGTCTACTTCGTGGCCGGCGTGGGAGTGGTGTACAACACCCGAGAGCACAAGCAGAAATTCTACCTGGGCCACAACGATGACATCATCAGGTATAGTGTTTATTATAAGAGTCAACACAAGAGTTGCTTGAGTACCATGGACAGCGTCACCTTGCGTAATGTGATACTGTATGTTGGAGTCCTCAATATGGGACTTGTAAGGCGCTCACAGCAGCATGACACGGGTTGGCGTGTGGGTTGGCGTGTGGATGGGAGGATCCAGGGATTTTTGCTCAAGAACACTTCAGCACAGCACCATTCACGATCAAGAGAGAAAGATAATTCCATCAGATTTAATTTAATCTAGAATGATCAATAAACCTGCTAAAATAACTACTCCTCTTTCTCCGGCAGGTATAATGATAATGGATATGTAGATAGATAGATAGATACCACATTCATACTGATTTAACATTGTTAGATACAGATATCAAAACTTGGCATAAATCTGTGTTTTAGCATAACACTACACTAATAAACATTGATCTCTTCTTGTCAGTTGGTTCCACTTGGTTGTATTTGTTTTTTGAATGGAAAAATACTCCATTAATTGAAAAAAAATTGATCTGAACGTTTTTTGAGTGTTATAGATAGATTGGTAGGTAGGTAGATAATAGCATGACATAATTGTAGTGGTTTAACATTGTCAGATATAAATGTTAAAACTTGGCATCAACCTGTATTTAACATAAAATGACATGACTTGACACAACTGACAACTGATACAACAGACAGATAGATGTTATAAAGATTATTGGTTTAGATGAAATCTCTGAGGGAAATAAAGAGTTTACTATAATCACTTTTTCATTAAATCAAACACGAGTTTAATGGCGTGCTGAACCATTATTTGTGAAGCACACAGTAGTACCACTGGAAAGGTCTTTCATCATCTGTATGGCATTAGATAGATACTGTACATTGAATTTTACGTAGATGCACATCAATTTAGGAAATAAGGGCTATTACTTTATTGGAAAAATAATACATTAATCCCTCGTTTATAGCGGTTAATTGCTACCGTATCGTATTGTGATAAGTGAATTTCCACAATGTAGGATACTTATTTATAAATTTAATATTTTTGTAGTTAGAGCATAGCTCTCAAGCTGTTTAGAACTTTCTAAATACGATTTTTAACATTGTTAGAGCCCTCTAGACATGAAATAACACACCTACAGTAACCTTTACACTCGTATTATGAAATATAGTATAGTAGACATAATAAGAGTAAATAAGCCATTTAAGACATAAATAAGACTTATGCTTATACTGTATGTGTTGCTATAAATGTGTTCCCAAGTGGAACTGAGTGGCAGGCAAATGGGAAGTGATATCGGGGGTTAATAGTTGAGTTTTAGTTTGGCATGGGTTACAGTAGCAGCAGTAGCTTGTCTTTTAATGAGGGATTTTTATTAGGGATTATTGTGCCTGTAGTGAGATGATTCAAACCTGCAATAAAAGCCTGCTGTTCCGGCGATCAAGTCTGGAGTTTGTCTATCTCACTGAACATTCAGTAACATTACTGACACCTATTGACCAGTGAAGAATACTACATATCATTCACAGCATCTTTGAAAGTGTCTTCTGAAGGTCTTATATACGTATATACCGTATGCATGCTTAATTTAGGCAAAAAATATGAAAAATTTGCTTCAATATGCATATTTTTTACTAATAATAGGCTGTCCTCAACCACAAAACAGCATGATTTATTAATTAATATATTTTTGAAAAACTGTAATAGGGTGAAGCTGCGCTAAGTAGCGCGGGCCGATTGTATACTCGGGTTGAGAGATAAGCGAGATTAAAACATGACCACATTTCTCGTTTGGAGAAAAGCTGTCAGAGCAGCCATAAGACAATCAACCAGTGAACTATGGCATTACTACAATGGATGATAATACACGTAATATGGAAGTGGCAGTATGCAAGGCATTATTGGAACCGCACATTAAGTGCTCTGCGCACACTATAAACCCTTGCAATCCAGCCTACCTCTGTGTTCCCAGCGTTGGTGTCAGGGAGGGACATGTGGCTGTTTTTTCCATTGGAGGCTGCATCTGTGTTATTGTCCAAGAAGAAGCTGTAGGAATTCTGCATTTGATCAAACTTACTTAAGATTTGTCAGATCAAATCACGTAGATGTTCAGACTTGTTTGCACCTTTAATCACCGAGCAGTTCTATTTATGCTTGTTAAATTTGGCGACATGGTAGCTATTTTTAGCAAGTAGGGGTGCGGGTAAAAGTAAATGATAGGAAGTGCTTCTTGCGTCATGCATTTACAGTATTTGGTAATTAAAGCCAAACGGTTAAGAAAGGTGAAATATCCACCGTGCAGGCTAGCGGGAGTGGAACCACCTCCGTACCTCTGTGCAATGCTGGTCCAAAAGCTGCATAAAACCCTCCACAATGCAACCCAACCCCTGACCACCGACAAAGCCAAGAAGGCAGAGCTTGGACATATTCCTCAGTCACCTGGCAGCAATTTGCTTTCCTGGCGAAACACACATGGGTGTCCAATGTGTGGCAAAACGGCCATCTGTGGAACGTGGCTCACTGCAGAAATAAAATAAACACAAAACCCAGCAAAAGTGGAAAAAATTGGGCAAATAGGTATAATGTAACTATTAAAAGCTTAACTGTTGATACTAATGACTAACAAAAACAAAAAGATTTGTCTTTAAATATATGTATAAAAATTTTTTTAATTTAAATTGTAAATATTAAAGGACAGCTGTATAGTCTGACGTAAATAAAAGACTAGTAGATAAGACAAAAACAGTGAGCTGACATTGTTCAACTACAAGCTGGAACTATTAATGCTGACACCCCTATTCAAAAGTCAGCATTTCAAGAAACACTGCAAACATTTGACAGACACAAATTGCCAATCAGAAAATACATGTCACAAACGCCAATTCCGCAAGTTTACAGAGAAAACGATGACATATTAAAGGAAATATTGCATTATTATAATTTATTATTATTATTATTATTATGTATGATCATAACTGTAGTTTATTTGGCCTAAAAAGGTTGACAATAAAATAGTTTAGTGTTAATTTGTGGAACAATAAACATTTGCAAACTCACCTGTTTTGTGACTCGGTTAAATAAAAAAGTTTGTTTATCCAGTCATATTTATTATTGTACTTTTCTTAAAATTGATGTTAACGTCAACCAATCTCGTGAATCGTTTCGTCTCGTGAGTTGGGTGTCTTGTGACACCCCTGCTGTATACTGTTGGAAAGCTCATAGTTTTTGCACATTTCTGTCGTTTTGCTTCAATATGTTTTGTTGAGTCAAAGAGAAAAAAGAGAAATTAAAGACTTTTAAATGAACTAAATTACCTTTTTTTTTTAATTGAGTGCACTAGCACTTGTAAAGCTCTGTGTGGGTCGTGGAAGCTCATCGAACATGAGGCCCCTGTTTTATGATCAAATGAAGACATGGGATATGACGATGCCGCTGATGTTGATGATCCAGGGTTCCCCAGCATGCCACATGACAATGACAAGTGTCCAACGCCCCAGTGCTTGTGTTGACATGTGTGCGTGTGTTGGCCTGGAGATAACTAGCTTTATATACTGTGTCGATGCTCAGCTGGGCTCCTGCTCCATTATTCATTGGTCTATAGTGATACCAAACGCTCACTGCCTTGTGGGCGAAGCGCCTCACACGGGGGCCGACTGACTGAAACGTGTGAATTTACAGAAGCAGGGAGGCGAGACGAAAGTATGGTAAATTGGAAAAATAAAAGTTGTACCTGAGGGTTCCAGTTTTGCATCTAAGTTGCAGATGGTGTAAGGCAGGGATCGCCCAAGTGCAGGACAGGGGCCGTTTTTGGCAGCTTGGCATATTGTAAAAATAAAATCAATTCATTATTAATTATTCATTATTAATGAAGTATATTATTTGATATTACACTACATTTGCTGTGTCACCTATAACACAAAACTAAGATGTTGGAGTTTTGTTCAGATGGCTTAGCATATATGGCCCTGCATTTGATTAGTTTTAGCAACTTTAATGCACAAAACATCAAAATGGCCCCTCGCAGCCTTACATTTTTCTGTATGTGGCCCTCGGACACTCCTGGTATAATGTATAAAAGTGCAGGGTCTCATGTCCTTTGCCGTAACACGACTAAGATGTAAAGTCACTCTCATTGCCCTTCTTAAGTACCTACAGTATCTCTGTATAAATGAGCGTGTTCTTTATGTACAAAGGCAAGATCCTGTTGCAGAACAGTTACTCCATAAAGATGTGAGTCCAAAAAAGCCCAATTACTTAAAGGTTCTTTGGCTCCGTCATCCCATGGACTTTGTGCAATGTGATGCAATTCAGCACAGCCCAGGCATGTGTCATCACATTCCATTAAAACAAGAAGTAGTTAGCAATCATCCCTGCCCTGATCATAATCTGTTTCCCTGCACATGCAATGTCTCTAAACCTAATGTTGCTTATTTGTGGCTATGGTGCCAGTAGTACTACAGTATAGAAGTGTGTGGTGAGCTAGTCTTCTAGTCACTCTTATTATAATGTCCCCTGTGGTTGAGCACAATCTGTTGTTCTCCAGTTTATTCGGATGAGAAACAAATGTTCCCATCAGAATCATTGGAAATAGAAATAATCACAGTCAAGTTGTCACCATCATCAGCCAACCTACCACTAACTGTCAATTTTTACATAATATTGTAGCATTCCTAACTGTCACACAAGTGTAAAAATAAGTAAACCACTGTAACGTGCAAACACTGAAACACTGGTTGCATACAAAAATATATGACCTTTGGAGTTCCACTGTATTTTTTCTTTGTGATTATTATGTTTTATCCATACTGAATCTATTTTTTAAAGAATATTAAAGCTACTCTCTCTGCCTTGGTTAGGCGCTGCATGAGCGCTAACTTTCAAATGTGCTGCATTATAAACCTGCCCGCCTCCATTTCAACGGCCACGCTGTATGTAACACACACGCATTAGTTATGTTTGTTGTCAGCTAATCATAGCGATTTGGAAAAGTTCAGCTGCTAATTTTAGGGATCTTTGAATGTATTGCCTTTCATAACCACACAATGACGGTCGCAAATTGTCGGTCGCTTCTCTGAGACTGCTTTTGTGTATGTGCACACGTTACATACTGTACATGTATGAGACAGTGATGAGTGACAGCCATGAATGCCAGTAATCTTATTTGGCCAACACGTCAATTTTTACGTGTTCAACTTCGAAATGTAACAAATATAGACATTTATTTGTCACATTTATCACTATTGGTAGCATACGCTAACCAGTGGTGATGTTCTTATCTTTTTTGGTTTTAAAAAGTGTCGTTTGGAGCCGAAAAGGGACAGCACCTCTAATGTTGTAGCAGTGTCTATGACAGCAAAGTAATCAATCGTGTCTTCTACCCCATTAACTTGATTTTGTTTTTATCTATATCTTAGCCCATTCATGGTCTTTATTAGGCTGTATTATGAACGCTAGTGAGTGTTCACAGGAATAAGGGGCTGACTTGTATTACGGTATAAAATTTATGGAGAACCATAAGAGAACCATATGGATTATATGTGTCTCTGACCTTGGAGAGGTATTATTGTTACAGAAACACTGTCATTTCAATTCATTTCCATGGTGTTGGATTCCATAAGTGTCCTATTGTGAGCTGAGCTTCAGCTGCGCCAGCTACCTCAACAGACACCTTCAGAAGGCAAGACTCTTAAAGACCACAGAGCGTGTTTTCCGAGCCTTTTGATGTCATAATTTGTTTTTATTTGATAAAAAATATTGTGGCATATCTTCCATCTGGAATGCTTGTTTTGCACACTTCCCAGTAAGAAGCACACTGCCTTCATTTCCTGGGCAAACAGGATGCAAAATATTTGGAAAACCTCCTTGTATCAGATGAAATCACGTCTTCCCTGAGCAAAGTATAGCGCAATTGCACATAAACTATGCATAATTCTGTCCTCCAAACTAGCTTTTCTATTTTTAGTTTTAAACAGCCAGTGCGGGCAGGTGTCTCAGATCAAGTTTGGTGGGCAGCTGGATTAAAAATGTCAAAACTCCCTCAGGAAAAATGCCATACCCCCAGGAATGGTGTAATCCTGTCCTCCTTTTAAATTACACGAAGGCAAAAACCAGACAAAGCCAACCACCGCTGGAGAATGTGACTCACTGTTTTGCCCTCAATCTTCGCTGGGAGTCACAAACTGAGTGTAGTGCCAGAGTGGATCAATAAGTGTGAATGCACTTCTATGTGGTTGACTGTGCCTTGTTTCCATCATGCTGTAGCTCTCTGCATTCTCTGCATAGAAAAATCAGCTCCCCATGCACATGAGTTAACACCCATAACAGCTATAAAGTGTCTCTTGTATTGCTGCATTATGTACTGTATTTAGCCAGTTTTGCACTTCATATGCAAGACAGCTGCAACAAACAGCCGTTATCAAACAGGAGGACTATGGCACTACGCCGCAGGCTGTGTTGTTTGTTGTGGTGTTTATTGGGAGTTTTAGCTGAAAGAAGGTACATGAAAGAAGAGCTTTTGTTGTCGCATGTCTCAGACAGTGTTTGCTTCTCCAAGCTGTTACATGGACAAGCTGGAGGTGGTGAAAAAAACTCATGCAAAAATATGTCTTTCCCGATACAAAATCATGTTTTATTGAGAGTTTCGGTTCTTGACCGAGGTTGAACACAATTTTTCTGAAATACTGGTCAACACCAGATGCTGATTTGTTAAGATTTTAGGATTTTAAGAAATAAGTAACCAATTTCCAGTGTCAAACTTGCAATCATTAATCCCTGATTAACTGTACAGGGAATTTTTTAAGGAACATTTCAACATTTACAATGGTCATACAAGTGTAAAAATAAGTGAAGCACTGTAATATCAAAAAGCAAAAACAAAACAATCTTTAACGTTAACTACATATGGTAGTGGTTTAGTTTATTTCAAACATACGGTACATATGTACATGCTTACATTGAAGTACATCATGTGTTTACAGTTTCACAATTCAACATGTCCGAAAGGGACTTTGTATTTACACTCAAAATTACAGTACATTCTCGCTTTTTGTGGGTCTTACATTCCACCAGGGTATGGCGAAAATCCTTAAGTAATTGATATGCCCATGAACATGCAGCTCATTCACCCTCCTCCTCCACACTCTCATGCTAGCTTGACTTTCTTCTTCGATTTCGGATTTGGACATTTGCAATAAGATTGACTGTTGTAATTATTACATTAGATGCAGCTCCAGAACCCTCCCTCAGCACCTCTTCAATATGCCTGACACACTTATTAAATATGGGTGCAAAGATGCAACAAATTCATGGTTCGATTAAAAAAAAACATTTTGATGCCTTTGTTAGATTCGGATTTTATTAAAGTTACCAACATTTGTTTCAACTCAAAAGTACGTTTTTTAAATTGAATGCATCTGGTGCAGATGCAGTACACCTACCTCATTTTCAGCTGTGTGTACTTAAAAGTTTGAACCATATAAAACAAAAACAGCACTTTGTAAAAATAATAATAAAAATAAAAACAATAATAATAATAATTCACAATTCAATTCAACATAGTAATAAAAGTAATTGCACATAATTCATCAATAATTCTGTTCATTAGTATTTCAATCAAACTATCTAGGGTTGATTTATTTTCACGGTTTATGTGCACATCCAGCAGTTTTGCATACCGCTTGAGACACCGTCTACTTCAAGCCAAAACAGGAGCTGCTGGTTACTTCCGCCTACAAGAATTTTATCTTTGCCACAGAGGAGCAACAGCAAATCGGGGGGGACTTTGATGTCAGCTGACTGATGTCATGCGACATCTACCTGGTGACCATTGTCACTTGGGTTACAGTATCATTCGATTCACAGTGCCTATCGCACCGAGACAACTGTATCGAACAGTTTGATACAGATGTAGCACCCCTACTATTTAATGCATTTTAACTTATAAAATGTATGGGTCCTCACCACTCATGAATGATAACGACTGTATACGACACGAATGCATGGGGTCCATGAATGCTGAATCGCAAATGTGTGAGGATTCGCCGTATTCATCAGTATTTGTAAATTGTATTCATAAGATGATCAATGAACAGATGGAATCAGAGTCATGGTGTAGAAGTTATATATAAGTTTCACTCTTGCATGTCACAGCAACTAGGGTGCGTTCAAGGACAAAGAAAGTGCAAAATCTCAATGCTTGACGAAAAAACATCAGTGAAGCATAAAGACTTAAACCTTTAAAAAATGTGGGCTTGTTTAACAGTGGTAAATGTATGCCGTTATATTTTAGCTGTATTATCTGTATATTTAGCTGTATTATCACATACTTATACATTACTTATACATTATTATCGACTTAGAGTGAATGAGACATGTTTTCTGTGGGACTAAAAATAAAATGATTTTTTTTTTTAACCAAAAATCCACTAATTTGCGGGGCCATGAATGCTGAATCGCAAATGTGTGAGGATTCACCGTAATCATCAGTATTTGTAAATTGTATTCATTTTCAAATGCAGCAGTTTGCAATGAACCCACCAAAAATAATTTATATAGCGCTACTATTTAATATTTCAAATTGCCACATTTTAAATTGGCAATCTATTGGCAAAATAGAAAGTTTGTACATTTTGAAAATAAATGTAAACTACCCAGTCGGCCACTAGCAACTTTAACTAGTTAGAGACTTGTGCTGGCAGCTAATGTTATCCGTCATGGCATGTGTGAGCCTCGACATCTCCAATCGCTGCCCTTTCTGCTCACTCATACAATACCGGGGGCTACCAACTCTTTTGCTTTTAGGCATATTTTTCAGAAATGTACGCCCGCAAGGTGGATGAAATTTGCCCATTGCACCCTGCCACAAATATAGAATCCAAAATTCTTGCAATAGGGGCACCAACAACCACTTCTCTGTCTTAAAATGGACATTGTAATTCTCATATAGTGATGATAAACCTCAAAGCTGTTATATTATACTGCATTAAAGTTGTACACATTGTATTTGTGGTGAATAATAACAGTAAAGCTTGATTTCTTCTTGTTTCATGTAAAACCTTTCTGGGTTTGGTGCTAGCCTTTCACTGCTTTGTCTGCATCTCCAAGTGTTCCAATTATTTGTCTCCTTGTCTGATTGTTATTTTTAGCAACCTTGCTCTGATTATATAATTCGTAAGAAAGTGAGCTGAGAAACTGTGCCAGGTGGGTGAGAGGTTTCACAGGGAAGTGAAGAACGAGGAGAGATGGTGAAACCTCAAATGGCATCTTCTCACCCAGCCAACAGCCTTTTTTTTAGGAAGTTTTGCCTCCTGCAGTGTTTTTGAATGAAAGAAATCAGAATTTAAATATTCAATATCTGTGTATCTGTTTATCTTCATAAGATGGTTTGACTGGCTTGGTTGATGCCTCTTACTCTGGACATTCTCTCGGGCTTGCTAGTCTGAATACAAAGGAGGCTACGCATGGGTGGCTCAATCCAAATATTGATATTATTAATACAAAGAATAAAAGGGTAATAACAGTATTGAATCGATACTAGCATGATAAGATTTATATTTTTCAGTTCTTGTCTATGTTTATTTTCACAAATATCTGTGTTTTGTTGTTGTCCAATAACACTCTCCATCTCTCTTTAATCACCGTTGTTTGCTTGCGATGAAGGAAGCTCATAAGCTAAATAGTCAACAAGAGTTGTGGTTGTTCGCTGTGTTGATGTCGCATCACATGTGCAACTCAGACGATGAGCTATAAAAGCAGTGGTGTCCAAAGTGCAGGGTTCTTAGTTTTTAGTGGTCCACGGCACATTATAGAAGTAAAATTATACAACAAAAAGCAGCAAAAATGGGAGAAAATATAGCAAAAAGGCACAATGTAAAAAGAAAAAGCTGAAATGTCTTCAAGGTTGGCAGGTCAAAGAACATGATATCAGGGACTAACTGTATTATTTTGTTGATATTGTTACACTGTGTTATATTGTTGTGTTTGCCTAAAATCTTTGTGCCTCGTTTTATTCTGATTATAACCCTGATCAACAAATTAAAGGCACGGTCACAAAATCATTCAATGATCTTAACAAATGTTCAAGTGAAAAGTGTCAGTCTCAGTATCAGTATGGGCAATACTGGCTCTGTCTTTAATTGGTATTGGATCGATAACAAAACTTTATTATTGCCCACAACTGATGGAGGGAGCTCTGCATTGAATATGCCAGGCCAGAATTAGGCCAGAAACAAGAATGCAAGGAAGGATTGTCCGCTGAATCTGGACGAGTGGTGGCTGCTAAAAGGATGGGTGGGGTGGAAGGGGGAGGAGGGTTGAGAGAGAGAGACAGAGAGAGAGAGAGCTTTATACAGGAAACTGTTACTCAGCTGCAGAGCAGGAGTGCTTCAAGTTGGCGGAGGGGGGAGGATTATGTAAGAGTGTTACAAACATATGCCTGGTTATACGAGGAAACCCCCGGATAAAATTAGGCAAGGTGAATCGGCCAGAGAATAGTTCAGAATGATGGAATGTACAATATTGTGCAAGTCTTAGGGCACCATCTTGTTTGCATGATCGTTTGCTGTGCAGTCATTTTGACCGGAAATAGTATCGGACAGACACACCAGTTTCTGTAGACCTTTTGTAGAGAGGTGGCCCATGGGCCAGTGAAGAACGCATTACTACTAGTGAGGATGTGGAGAAAAGTGCAGAAGACTTTAGTTGCACCGTCACTATGGCAACAGTGAAATCATTCATCTCCCACAATCATGATGGCATCACCCGTCTTTTTATTATCCTCCATGAACCAGGAAGTGGCCTGCTAACATACTAACAGATGGACAAATAAACATAGATACAACACTTTTCACTTTCACTTTTGGCCTTGGTGGCACACTAGTCTGCACTGGTGACATTCTATACAACACTGGGCCGTGAGACACGGTGCCATTAATAAAATGCACCTGTGTTTGTTGTCCATAACAATCACCTGCTCATACCATAACCCTGCCATGCGTGGGGCCACTCAGTCCATCACAAAGGATCGGCATATACGATATTTCAGGCAAATGGTGGTAACACCCAATACTGAAGGGTTCTTGGACCCCCGAGCCCCAATACAGTTTGACTGCACATTTTGGAGTGGCCCTTCATTGTGGCCAACCTAAGGCACACCTGTGCAATAATCATGCTGTCTAATCAGTATCTTCATATGCCATAACTCTGAGGTGGATGGATTGTCAATGATGAATGCTCACTAACACAGATTTAGTTAGATTTGTGAACAATATTTGAGATGGGCCTTTTGTGTACATAGAAAAAGTTTTACATCTTTGAGTTCAGCTCATGAAAAATGAATGCAAAAACAAAATTGTTGTGCTTATCTTTTTGTTGGGTGTAGTTATTTATGATCATTATCGCATGGCTAAAACAGTAGATGTAACGGTGCTCATGAATTTCTCACAGTCCTGTTAACCACATGAGACAATTTCATTTATATGACTCAAACAGAATGCTTTTTTAGACTCTTTGAACATTCATCAGGCCCCCATTAAGCCATGCTGTGTGTGTGTGTGTGTGTGTGTGTGTGTGTGTATGTGCGCGTGCATGCCTGTGTGTTTTTATGAGCATGACTGAGTTAAGTCAACCATGTCACCACGTCAAGCTGCCCCTCTCCTTTGCCATTCAGTCCCAGCACAGGCTTAATGTGTTCATCTCGTCCCAGTGGTTTACCCTGGAAGGGTGAATCCTTCTCTTGCTTGAAGCACTCACAGTGCAAACAAAGGACACGCAAAAATGTCTACAGTATGTTAATAGGATGTTTCCTCCCCCCCTCCTTTCTCTCTTTACAGTTTAGCTCTGCACCCTGAGCGTGTGTTGGTAGCTACAGGACAGGTGGGAAAGGAGCCTTACATCTGTGTGTGGGACTCCTACACTGTGCAGACTGTGTCCATCCTCAAGGACGTGCACACTCACGGCATTGCCTGCCTTGCCTTTGACCTTGAAGGACAGGTATAGTTGCACAATAATAATGCGTACATTAACCTGTACCAAGGAGGTTCTATGTACAGTAGTTATGGTTTCAAGGAAAGTTCAAGGAAAGTTCTTGTTTCGAGTAAACAGACGGACTACACTGGACTGGTTGCTGGTCAGTTGCAGGTGAATTGAGTGGGAATTGACCACTACATTACCCATGGCCCTTTAATCAAATATGTTTTATCTTAAAATATTACATATTATCTTAGTCTGGTGGTTAAAAATGTATCACATTTTCTAAGGCTGTGGAGTAGATTCATGTATATCAGTAATCTTCAATACCACATACTATATAATAATAATGTACAATAATATATATTATATAAAAGTCATATTTATAGTAATTATATTATAATAAATTCTATCAATAGAAAGTTAATTTTGTCATTGATGGAGAAATGTAGCCGAATTCCCATGCCTAGTAGGGATGGTTTTTCATTGTTTTTGCGGTTTACAGCCGTACAGGGAACAAATACATAACTCTAGTTAGGGGTCTCCTGATCTGATAATGATTTTGGATATTAGTAAAATATCCAATATATTTAAAAAAAACAGTATTGGATTATATCAGCCTGCATCTCAAATCTCTGATCGCAGCACTCCGAAAGAAGCAGTCCATTCCAGACTCCTCACCAGCACTTCTATTCAGCAGTTCCTAGATATAGCATATATGATCACAACAGCAGTGTGTGCTAACATGCTAGCAGGAGCAACGTCAAAGCCTGAAAAAGACTTACCAGCCAAGTGCAAAACCGGCCATACACAATTCCCCTGCAGTGGCACAGAGCCGGGGAAGTTCAACACGACGAACCCCACTGTGCATTAGAAGCAGAACTACAAAAAACAGCTTGAGGATCCTCACAAGACCACAGAGAAACAAACTTCCACCCCCCAAACAGCCAACACTGTCCGAAACATCTGAAAAGGTTTTCTCATACCCACTGCTGCTGACAATTGATAGACGGAGTGATAATACTCTGTTTGAATAATATCGCTTGATCAAGCCTTTTCTAATCTAATAATTTGTACTACAAAATAAGTAATAAAAGTATATATGATTCCTGCTGATATCGGTAATGGACGATACTCAAGGCTGCAATATCAATATTGTATCAGAAGTAAAAAAAAGTTATATAGGGACACCCTTAAGTGTAGTTGGCGGTCTGTATTCACAGCACGTTGAAAAGGCTGATCACAGACAAGCTCGGTTGAACCACAGTGGAGGACAGTCAGAGCTCTGGACGCTGAGATTTTGTTTGTTGCATTTGCGAGATGATGCAAGGTGCGAATGTGTTATCTGATAATCATAGTAACATCTAAACAAGTCCTCATGCTTTAGCCACCAAAGAACATGAATCAAGAAAATCCATGCCAAGAAAAAATGTGTGCCTACTAGATAATCTATGAAATACCTTACCTTCTGTCAAACCTCTGATGCGCAGTGACATGTTATAATAATCTAACATAGTAATCTACTGTTGTTGTCATTTACTGATGTATAAAACAAAGGAAAGCATGACTTTACATTAAAAGCACAAACTGAATACTGACTCACCATCGGTATGATAATAGAATGGTTTGATGTGTATGGGTGACAGGCACAGCGTGTTTTTACCTTATCGGACGGGAATGGCAACAACATCTTCAATGTCACTGTGGAAAGTTCTGGATATTTACTTGTCATTTTGAACCAAAAAGGCGGGGAAAAAAAACTTCTCCCCACACACAACGAACACACAAGTAGTTTGGCTCATAAAGATCTAAACATCAATACAATGCAGAAACCATTTCTTGAGTTTTATCTTCGCATGACTCTCACGGGAGCTCTTGCGCTGTAGTTATACCTCCTGCATTTTGCCGTAAGAAATAACCCCATGCTCTTTTCCTGCATGGCTAACTGGCTGGGGATTTAGATGCAAAGTGACAGTATTTAAAGCAGGAGGTGGCTGCGTTGCTTCCTCGTGAGGTAGCTCTATTTGCCCCTTCTTTTCAAAGGAAGTCAGGACAAACCGGAGGGGTCCCCGGTACGATTAGCCAGTCCGAATATAAAAGCAATTAAAAATGTGCACCGACATCCTCTCAGTGTGACGCTAACCAGAGGAAACATGAAATAGTTGTTGTGATATTTTTGGACCGACCAGCAATCCAGTTTTGTCCCTCAAGCATAGTTAAAAAAAGAGAACTTTAGTTTTTAAAACGGGAATGCCTTTTCAGCCCCATGTGTGCACATTTTAGCTGAGACTTCCTCATGATGCTTACCAATCTGCACACGTCTTAAAACAAGTGAAGGGGGAGCACATCAAAGAGGACATCTCCTGCCATGCAAAGCAGGCTGCCGAGTGGAGCTGCATTTCCATAAGAGCGGCTATGTTCACTTCTGCTCGGCTGCTCCTGCCTACTCACTCAGTCAGCTATAGGAGGCTCCTCCAGCAAAAACACTTCAATGAGCTCACTGGAAGCGCCAGGGGCTGGACAACTGTTCTGTAGACATTATTATTAGCCTTTTCATTGTGGCCTGCCATGCCACAGTGTGCGGTAGTGGCGCAGCTTTTACTTGTAATTAGTACAACTAAGCCCGGTCACTTTATAATGCTTTCCCTTATGTGATGTGTGCTTGTGTCTGCAGTGCTTGGTGTCTGTGGGTCTGGATTCTAAAAACACAATTTGTGTGTGGGACTGGAGGAGAGGGAAGGTTCTGGCAGCCGCCCCAGGACATACAGACAGGGTAAACATCTTCTTCCATACCTTCATCCATTGCAAGCTCAGCATCAACCACTCTTGTTTGCATAATTGAGGGGCTGTCCAAAGAACACATAAACAAATCACCCCCCCCCCCCCCCCCTCAACACCCACCCCCCTTTTGATTGTGAGCTTTACAGGGAGTATTTTAGACACCACACAGCTAATCAAAAGGGATTTTCAAATGATGATGATACAGACAGCTGTTGTTTTCTAATACAGCCCACACACTCTGTAGCACAGTCATTTCAAACACACACAGTTGTCTCTTTTCATTAATCTGCCACAAATCTGACAAGTATGAGCAAAAGAATCCGCACTCAGTATAAGTGTGATGTTGTGGTATTTGTGTTAAAAGCCAATATCTGATGTATTCTCTTCTTCCCACAGATATTTGACATATCGTGGGATTTGTACCAGCCAAGCAAGCTTGTAAGCTGTGGAGTCAAACATATCAAGGTACAGACGCATTTGCACGTTGCATTTGACACGTGAGAATTTGCATAATGTCTGAATACAGATTAGTGTTACGAATCTTTTGCAACCATAGCTGTATGAAATTTGTTCCACTCTAGATTTCATGGTTATGAGGCATTTCATATATACAAAAGCCAATAATGTACCTGCTCTCAAATTTGCAGTAATTTGCACGGCAAAGAGGAAGGAATATTACAGTGAACCATGACTTCTAGCACCCCTCATTCAGCTTTTCACAACTCTACAATACAAGCTGCAGCTGTTCTGGCATCTTTTTTTGGCTTGGCTCTATTGCATCTCTCTTCACATTCTACATAAAAATTCAATGAGTTCATCTAGGGTGTCACTGCCAAACCTTCCCTTGGGATATATTGCAGTATTCCTTTTGGTGCAAAGCCATTAAGAAAATAACAAGTAGCTCAGAGCCTTGGAGGAGTTCCCAAAACATTAGGAAGACAGGGGAGCATGTTTATTTGGACTGCCTTGTGGTCATGTGAGGTTGTGTCATGCATAAAGACGTGGACAAATAAAACTGGTCTTTCAATGCAAGGCTAATATGTTTTAAAACATGCAGGAACACCAGGGAAAACAGACAGTAGGGAATTTGCTTGCTTTTCTTAATGTCCAGAGGTGCTGTGCTCTTGCAGCAGTTTTAAATATTTATTTGCATTAATTATGGACATTAAATTGACAGCCGGCTAGTACTCTGCTAAATTTTTTTCTTGAAATACATTTACTGCAGTGGGGTCAATGGGCCTTCTGCGTGTAGTCCAACGACCCTCATCCAAATATCATCCGTTACATCTGCCCTGAACTCTTCCCGCAACTGCCGTGGCACAGAAACCTTCGCTGGCATCCTCCCCCAATGTCCGCTTAGTGCTCTCTCTCTTCTCCTCCCTCTGCACTGGTTTCCCAATGGCAGGGCAATCCAGCAATTGTCCCACATAATTCCCCAGCCTTTACCCTGCAGACCATGTGACATCTGCTCCCTGGCCCTGGGTTTGCTCTGTGATTATAGCACTCAGAGCATCCAGGAGATTTAGTGGCAGTAATCCACTCACTCGTGGGCTGAGGGAAACACAACCACTATGACAACGACCATGGCTGTGGACAGCACACTTACACACAAACAGACACACCCAGCTGATCATTTAGCTTTTTATGTTTTTGTTCAGCCAGGACTCAAGCTTTGGCGTTTTGCGCACCTACAAAATTTCTATAATAGATAAGATTTCAAATGTGGATTTTTATTATGACTTTACAAACAAAAACAAAAGCATCATTCAGTTTGGACTGACTACTGTTTTGGTCACTATTATCAGCTACAGTACATAAAAGGGAGACAGTATCGGAAACTCCACTCAGTATGATGCAGTGCATTTCTACACAAATGCAAATTACAGACACAGTACAACTCAGTAAATTCTGCGGGTTCCCCTAATAAATTGAGCAGTGCGTGTACATCATTACTAATGACACATCCAAGCAGCACATCCCGTGTAAGTTACGTAGCCCGTCTATGATGTCATCAGCGTTTGACTCTCAAAAATGTGAACATAAAACACATTTTTATAGTTTTACAATTATAGTTTTACTTGCGTAAAACAATTTGAACTACATACAAACGGTGAATGAAAGGGATAAATGAACAAGATGTAAATGTGAAGATATGACTGTTCCCAAAAACACAATGTGGTAGTGAGATCAACCGCCACCAACTTTCTGTTTTCAGTCATGTCAAGAATCACATCTTCAGTGAAGACCAAAGTAAATGTTCATTTATCCCTTTCATTCATCATTTGTTTGTATTTATATACAATTCGAATTGTTTTATACATGTAAAGCTATAATTGGAAAACTATAAAAAAGTGTTTTGGCTTTGTAGAACGAATTAATTGGACTTACATTATTTCTTATGGGAAAAATGGATTTGGTTAACGTCTGTTTCAGTTATAGTCTGACCTTCTGGAATGAATTAATTGTGCTAACCAAGGTTCCACTGTATAGTCCAAATTGTAGTCCACTTTGAGGTGCATCGCAAGGCCGGACGTGTACTTCCTGTCCTTCAATCGATATGCGTACAGAGTGGGAAATTGGTACCAAGCTTTCGGTTCGGTACAGGTACGTACCGCTTCAATCTGAATACCAATACATGTATTCGTTACACCCCTACTACCTACATATAACAGTGATGCTTCCACTTGACAGAATATTATGTTGTCCATAAAGAAGAGTACAGGGACTGTATTTACTTTATGCAAAATTAATCATGCTTAATCGAGCTAAAATCTTAGAATCAAAATAAAGGGCTGAAATGAGCATATTAGGCCTCATTATGTGATAAGCAGTGTTTTTATGTGTTTAAATGCAATGATGCGAATTGCCACAGGACCGAGCTTGACTCAATGCGGACAGACAAGAACTGTGAGAAAACCACCTTCCAGCATTGCTCATCTACTTTTTCTGAGTGCTCTTTTTTGACCTCTGCTAGCGTAGCAGTTAGCACTGTGACACCGCTCAGGGTCACTCTAGTGTGACAGAAAAGAAGGGGCCGCTGATGAAATACATTCCCTTCCACAGTAACTGGATGCTTTAATAAGGTCGTTTTAAATTGCGCAGCAAATAGTCCAGTCTATCGCTGCTAGTCTGTGATTGTTGCCATTTACTCTTCAGCACTTTGAATTTTAGCTGCTTTAGAAGTGTGATTCAAGAATTCAAGATCATATTTATTAATTAATTTTATATCATACCTTCTTTCTTGCCTGTTTGTTGTGAAATCCACAAATCTATGTGTGCAACGAAGACATAATATATTTTGCAGTGTCAGCACCTACCCGGGCAACAACTTTGGCCAAACCAGTTAACAACATTAAAAGTATACAAAGTTAATGCATCTATTCCTCTGCATCCTCACCCCACAACTCTGAATAATGGGGCTCGAGTAAATTTCTGCAACACCAGAAGTTGGCTGGAGAATGTTCAAATGTCATTCAAACAAAGACAATGTGTTTACTAGGCTCTGAACTTGAAGTAAATGCCGTTTTTTTGCCCATTTCCACCTTTCTGCATTCCTCCACTTGAGTGTATTCTGCTCCTGCCGCTGGCCTCATCATAACCCCCTCTGGCATCTCGTCTCCTCTCAGCAATTCAAACAGCAAAGGGATTAGTTGGTGCCCGAGTCTTGCTGCCTTATCAGTTGTGGGCAGGGTGTGCAGTCACGCTGCATCCATCCCTGCTGCCTCCGTAGCAGGATGGGGTACAATTAAAGCCCCCTCCCACCGCCTTCCGAAGCACCCTCTAACACATCGCGACACTCAACATTGTCCCGCACGCATACATTCAGTAGCGTCCCAGATTGTTCACGCACCTGTGATGTGTGCGACTTAACCCTCAGCCCCAACCCAATGCACAAGCTCTTACAAATACTCTCTCATAGCTCGGTTAAGGATTTAGGATTCATCCTTTACTTATCAATCAGGGGTTGGGCTAAACCCCTCAACTCCCTCCCAGAATCTTAATTCCTGAACTTCCTGATCACAATTCTGTGCTTCCAACTTTGTGAGAACGGTTTAGGGAAGACCCTTTGTTGTTGCAAGATGACACAAAGCAAAATCCATAAGGGCATGAGTTTTTTGGATGAACTACCACATAGGGTTGGGCATCGATTGAATTTGACCGATTACGGTTCCGATTCCTCATTTTGATTCCGGGTTCCTAACGATTTTCAATTCCGATTCTCTTCAGAGGTAGGGTCATAAAAGTTTGAATGGTTTAAATAAGGGCGCTAACCAAAGTTCTTGGATGAAATGTCTGAATGTCTCCATGATTTCTTTTAAATTATATGAACTTTTTATGAATTACTTTACTATGAATTTCTCACAGGGCCATTTTAGTATATAAATATCAAACCATTGAACTTGAACACAAAATTTAAAGTCTACATAGGAGTACACGCTCACAAATGCTTTTTATTTTTGAAAACCTCATGAAAAAAAATACACATATCCTGTTGTGTTGGATAGTGTCTTATGATGCAGAATAGACAGTGTAACTTAACCATGTTACTGAATTCCTACTAACCTGCGTGCAGAATCTCAAACAAGTACGTTGAATGGAGTAACACTAAAGCTAGAGTTAACATCAGGTCGTTTGCCTATGAAAAAGAACACTGCCTTACGTTAGCTGGATATTTGAGTTGGCCACCATATTTGCAGTGTAAAATATAATTTGTTTGCTGTTTCAATGTTGGCATAAGCTCGACATAATTTATTGTTTTACTTACCTGACTGGTTGGAAGAAGTTTGGCATAGCGTGTCAAAAACAGGGCACTCTGTAGACTGTGAACCCGGATTTGTTTAATCATGATAGTGGTGCACCCTCTTTTGCATGATGTGATGGCATGACAAATGGCACAGGGCGCACTGCGCCGACCGTTCATTTTTTTGGGCAGAATTTCAGCCAGACTTTCGAGCGCCGTCGCACACTGTTCATGGTTGAAATTGATGAACAATTCCGGCTACTTCTTCTTTGCTGGTCGATCGTTGAAAGGAGGAATTTTTTTTTTATTTTTAAATGAACGATCCCGGGAGCATCGGAATGTTAGTCCTGGTTCCCATCGATGCTCGATGCCCAACCCTACTACGACATATTACCAATCTCTCAGGTCCAACAGCAGTGACATATCACATAAGAAAATAAATTAATCGAATCTGTGACTAAGAATTCCAACATACACAAAATCATAGCGTTCCCAGGAAGCGTGGAAGTTCTTACAACTGCAAAAGGTGCAGCAACTGCATATTTTCATTAGGAGTGAACCGATTTTCTGGCTAATCACCAATCACCGATCTCTAAAAAGCCTGACCTGCCGATTCTGATTTGGTCGATACCAATTTTTGTAGAAACAACAGACAGCATATACCTTGAATGTTTGTCAATGTCAGTGTTGTTTTGTTGAAAAACACTGAACAATGCCCGTGAAACAATACACATTGACAAAAAACTTACAAAACTTACAAAAAAAGACAATTGCTGTCCAAAATACTAAATGATATCAGTTCCTTTAGTCTTTTATTTTTCACAACCGCACAACAGGTAACACTGCAGATCTGATTTGTGCCTCTTACCAGAAATAAAGTGCACAGCGACCAAAAATGGCACTTTCCACTGCTCATAAGCGCTAACAGCGGGCCACTGCCTGGCTCTTTACTCCGGCTGGCTTTACCTTTAGCCTTAGCCTTAGCTCAATTGCTCGCTGTTAGTCTGGCAGACCTTGACTGACTTTCAGACCTTTTGAGAAGGTAGATAAGCTTGGTTCATAAGATCGGTGGATAAGATTGGTTTCATACGTAAGGATCGGCCGATCACCGATCTACCAAAATTAAGGAAATCAGTGCCGATCGCCGGCCAATCGATTGGTGCATGCTTTAATTTTCATCCATATTCTGTATCGAAGTATCTAAATACTTCAGTCCACAGTCCAGGGGTGTCCAAACGTTTCCACATACTGAAAAAATCAAAGGATGAGAGGGGCCGCTTTGATAGTGGTATATATTTTTTAGATTTTGTAAAAAGGCAAAAAAAAGTTATATACATTTACAGACAAAGCTTTGCATCACGATTAGTTACTAATATCAACATTCCAGCTTTTTCTCTTTACATTTTGCCTTTTTGCTCTATTTTTCCTATTTTTTGCTGGAGTTTTTTGTGTTTAATTATATTTCTACAATGTACTGCAGATCAATAAAAATGAAGGCTGCAAATGGCCGCTGGGCCACACTTTGGACACAACTAAAATAGTGTAATCAGTGGCAGATGGTACCCATGCTCATGATCCCTGTCTGTGTAAACTGGACTCTTTGTTAACACACAGCATGTTTCAGTCAGGAGGCAAGGTAATCAGTGTTGTAGATCAGATTTGTCAAGATTGGTTCCTTCCATTAATTAATAAAATGACACACTGAGCAATATCACCCTTTTTCAACATTTTCTGTCATTTCCCTCCTGCCTGTCTGTGATGAGTGTGCGTGTGTGTATGAGTTTTCACGTGTCGACAGCCATGTCTCAGCATTTGAGAGGGTCATTGCGATCTTATCTCTATGCAGACAGGGCGCTTCCCCTTTCGCTCTCACCTCCCGTGTTTGATGGATTTAGCCCTCAGACAAGGCTGTGCCCGTGCATCCCAATGACCTTGCTTATAAATAATGAGCTAGATGGCGTCTGTGCTTGCGTGCCTGTCTCTGTGCATGCTGATCAGGTGGTTACAGCACCCACTCACTCATGTGGGCCGTGTATTTGTATTTGACTTTGGTGTCTTTCAAGGTGGCTGATATTCTTGTGTGTGTGTGTGTGTGTGTGTGTGTTGAGCCATACAGTGCTGATTTATGATCACTCTGTTGTACCCAAACACTCCATAATTGTCCACTTGTGTCACAACAGGATTACACAGGGGATTATTAGCCACCACCACACTCTTTCACTTGTACGTTTGTGTTTGCAGTTCTGGAGCTTATGCGGTAATGCTCTCACACCCAAACGTGGCGTTTTCGGCAAGACGGGGGATCTCCAAACAATCCTCTGCCTGGCTTGTGCGAAGGATGAGGTCACATATTCGGGTGCGTTGAACGGTGACATCTACGTGTGGAAAGGGATCAACCTGATGAGGACGGTGCAAGGGGCTCACGGGGTAAGTTTGAACCGGCTAGATATGCTTTGACAATTCTTTGTATGCCAAAAAAATAACAGGGAAGCATCCAGTACCAGTAGAACCACACATGCAGGCTTACTCAATAGGGAAGGATCAATCTTTTGCTACACAGGATTAAATTTATCTATGAGATCAACAGCTTTGTTAGGGAATGGGAGGTTGGGGGAGGGGATAATAACTACACTACATGCTGATTCCTGCTTTTCGTACCACCAAATGTCTCACTGGGGATTCCACAGCATGCCTCTCTAACACTCAGACAAAGGAGGCCATGGACGGAGCTTTCCAGTGATAACAATATAGCACCTCCTGCTCCTCCAGAGCTCAGTGTGATGTTAAGGCCACAGTAGCAGGTAGCTGTGAAGGCCTTGTTAAACAGTCACATTTGCAGCACAGAACTGGTTGTCATCGCTCATTTATTGCACACTAACAGCCTGTCATTTCTTCCAGTCAGGGATTTTCAGCATGAATGCTTGCGAAGAGGGTTTTGCCACCGGGGGCAGAGATGGTTGCGTCCGCCTGTGGGATCTCAACTTCAAACCAATTACTGTCATTGATCTCAGGGAAACAGACCAAGGATATAAAGGTGATGTCAAACTGCCTCCACTCAGTTAAGGTTTTAGGTCAAATTAGGCTTGCCCCACCAAGTGGAATATCTACAAACACCACGCTGTTTAACTCATTCTTTTCTGTTCCCCCCACTAATATTTCCTTTCTTCTTTCCTCCACCTCCTTTTTTGTTATCTTGGACCAAACAGTAGCTAGAGGTGAAAATAGCAGAGGTGGGTAATGTGTTAAAGGGTGGATTTAAAAACCGTGTCAGTCTGTTTGTAGTCGTCCCCATATTGTTCTTTGTGGTTAGTGAATCCGTTTTATAGCATTTTTAGATGTGATACTGTCATAAAAGTATAGCACCTGCTCTCTCATCCTTTTGTCACTTTATTAGATTGTCAATTGCACAATAGCTTGACAATGTCTGGTTGTGCTGTCATATGTAGTGGAACCTCCAACGTCAAACACAATCCATTGTGGTCAACTTCAAAGTTGTATTCTATTTCAAAATGATTTTTGCCAATTTATTTCGTAACTAATAATGAAACATTGAAATAATCCATTGTAGAGTCAAACCGTGAAGTAAAAGTTATCCCCTGCATAATAAGATAGTGATAGTCTTTTGGCTTCACCCTTCAGGGAGAAGCTCAGTTTTTATGCTAGATGCCTTTCCTGATAGAATGCTCCCATTTTTCCAGGCTATAAACAAGTACTGTGTGGATGGTCCAGTACCACTACTCTACCAATAGCACTGAAAAATAACAGATTACAATACAATTAATTAATACAATGATTCACCTTTTGTTAATAACGTGTAACGGAAGTGTAGGAAGTGACATGCGTTCAAGGGGGCAGGTGAGGCAGAGCCCTGATAAAAAAAATTAAAAACAATAAAAATAACATAAAATAAGTCTCTCTTCTCAGTTTAAGTGCACGAGCTGAGCCTACCGTCTGAGTGCACTGCACTGAGCGCACTGAGTTTTATGGGAATTTCTATTTGTCAGCTTGTTGCCTGTATAATGTTTGTAGAAAAATTTCTTACACACCATGTCTTTATACAGCTCGTGTAATGTCTTTAATGTAAGTGTGACATCATTAATCTTGCTAATCAGACAATAAAATTCAGAGAAATGTCAAATGCTGAGGTGCTCCAGTACGCCACCTCACCTTGAAGGGGCGGGAAGGTGCTTGTCGTCGCAGGAAAAGGGCGCCAGCTTTTTTTTTTTTTTTACTTTACTGAAATACACATACAGTAGCGTCAGCAAAAGTAAAATGCATTAAAGATAGTTTATGCTCTGCTAAATAAATTAATGCATTTGACTGCCAAAATGGAGGATTATATATCTAAACTCAACAGAAGGTGATCAGACTTTTACAACAAATAAGCAGAGCTTTTCCTAGAGAAGGATAGATTGCATGTACTTCATATACAACTGAAAAGTAAGACCACAAATGTGGACAATCTGTGATGGGCACAGAAGTCCAATAACAAAGCAACGCTCGGCTTCGGATCAGGGGGGCCGTTCCTCCCAGTCACGCCTATCCAGGTCTCGCTGTCGCTGCCAACATGAGCGTTGAAGTCCCCCAGCAGAACAAGGAAATCCTCAGAGGGAGTACTCTCCAGTACTCCCTCAAAGGACTCCAAAAACGGCGGGTGTTCTGAACTGCTATTTGGCGCATAAGCGCAAACAAAAGTCAGAACCCGCCCCTGGAAGGCGAATGGAAACTACCCTCTCGTTCACCGGGTTAAACTCCAATGTATAGGCCATGAGCAACAACAATTGCCACCCCTGCCCGTCGCCTCTCACTGCCAGCAACGCCTGAGTGGAATAAAGTCTAGCGCCTCTCGACAGGACTGGTTCCAGAGCCCTTGCTGTGTGCTGAGATGAGTACTACTATATCTAGCCGGAACTTCTCCACCTCGCACGCCAGCTCAGGCTCCTTCCCCACCAGAGAAGTGACATTGCGCGTGCCAAGAGCTAGCTTCTGCAGCCAAAGATCGGACTGCCAAGGTCCCCACTTTTGGCTGCCACCCAACTCACTCTGCACATGACCCCTTTGGCCCCTCCCATGAGTGATGAGGTCACTGGAGGGGGGACCCACGTTGTCCGGCAGGGCTCCATGGGTGTACGACCGACCACCAGACGCTCGCCATCGTGCCCCACCTAGAGGGAGGCGCTGGTGACCCGCATTCAGGCAAGGGAAAACGCTGGACCGTCTATTATAGCAATTAAATAGCTGAGGACATTCACAGTGCACTATTTCTGGATTCAGCTTACCTTCATGTCCGCCAAATTCGTGCATGGCTTACTACGGAAGTGGAAGCCAAGCAGTCTGCCTTTCACTCAGCTCACTGAGCTGAAGTCTCTCTAAATATAAGTTTCACACAATATGATGATGTCTTCAAATGTGATGATTTAAACTCCCAAGATTTTGTACAGCTTGAGTTATATTCTTTCTGAAAATGTGTCTTGAAGTCCAACATTTGACTTTGCAGGTTCTACTGTAGTATTCCTGTTAAACATCCGCCTTATTAAGTAGCCACATGATGGCTATTTAAACATCCTGTAATCATCTTTTATGTCATGTCTGAATGGATTCGAACTGATCTGTATTTTGTTGAGATGTATTTGCTGAATTTCTTCTGCTGTGTGTTTGTGTGGCTAGGGCTGTCTGTGCGTAGTGTGTGCTGGCGGGGAGACCACATCCTGGTGGGCACGCAGGATAGCGAGATCTTCGAGGTGGTGGTCCATGACCGCAACAAACCTTTCCTCATCATGCAGGGTCACTGTGAGGGTGAGCTCTGGGCGCTGGCAGTGCACCCCAGCAAGCCTCTGGCGATGACGGGAAGTGACGACCGCTCAGTCAGGTGACAGCCATTAGACGTTATTGCAAGATTATTTCAATATTTCAGTTTCTCTGAATATAAGTTTATTAAAGTTGTCCGGAGCTGATTTTCACAAAAAACAATATCGGATTATATCGTCCTGCATCTCAAATCTCCGAGACTGGCACTCAGATACAAGCGGTCAATTCCACACTCCGCTCCAGCACGTCTATCCAGCAGCGACCGGATAGAGCCCATGTGATCACAACAACAGTGTTTGCTAGTGGGCTAACAAAGTAGCAAGGAGCAGGAGTGGTGTCAGCTATGTGGCAGTAAAAAGATGTTAATACGACCAACCACACCGTGTATATGAAGTGGTAACTCCCACCGGATGGCAAAAAGTAATTAGCTATAACCGAAAAGAGCAAGCCCCTGTCGGTGGTGAGTAAAGTTGGGTTTAAACGTTCCTTTGAGCACCTTGAACCCCACATGTATAAAGACGTAAATTGTTTTTTCTGATACCTACCTGACCATTGTTCTCTGTTTGAGTAATATCACTTGATCAAGACTTTTCTAACGTTGCACACTACAAAATACGTGATAAAAGCATGTATGATTTTTGCTTTTCCAGTATTCAGTATAAAATAAAAATAAAAGTATAATGATTTGTGCTGATATCTGATGAATATCGGTATCTTCAGATATTTAAGGCTGCAATATCGGTATTGTATTGGAAGAACAACAATAAACACACAGATATTTGTGCAAATAAACATAGAAGAGACCCAAATAATATTAAGTAGTATCAATCCGATACTGATACTACCCTTGGTATCGATATTTGGATTGACCACTTCTAGTAATTTTGTCACAGCTTTGTTTTCTCATATTTTTCTTCCTATATAGGATATGGAGCCTTATAGATCATGCACTAATAGCACGCTGTAACATGGAGGAGCCCATCCGCTGTGCAGCTGTCAGCACTGACGGTATTCATTTGGCCCTAGGAATGAAGGATGGCTCATTCACTGTCCTAAGGGTCAGGCAAGTACACAACTGAATGAAAGACTGTGAAAGTTTTACATCTGTTACAATTTGTACTTCATTGAACCCTTTTCTGCGTACCTCCAGAGATATGACTGAAGTGGTCCACATCAAGGACAGAAAAGAGGCTATCCATGAGCTGAAGTATTCCCCTGATGGAGCCCATTTGGCTGTCGGCTCCAATGACAACTCGGTAGACATTTACGGTGTTGTGCAGCGGTACAAGAAAGTAGGAGAGTGCATCGGCTCCAGCAGCTTCATTACACACATGGACTGGTCCACCGACAGCAAGTTTTTGCAGACAAACGATGGCAACGGCAGGAGGCTGTTTTATAGGATGCCGAGTAAGTCTTGTTTACTTACTTTTTGGAAGCTACACAGTACAAAATTATGCAAATTCAAAAGTTCATTTCTGTTTTATTTCTCTCTCGTTGAGGCGGTAAAGAAGTGACTAACAGAGAGGAGCTGAAGCTAGTGCAGTGGGCATCATGGACATGTGTGCTCGGCCCTGAGGTGAATGGAATATGGCCCAAATACTCAGATATCAATGATATCAACTCAGTGGATGCCAACTTTAACAACCAAGTCTTAGTAACAGCAGACGACTACGGATTAGTCAAACTTTTACGATATCCATGTATAAAAAAAGGTAAAGAAAATACACCTTTACAGTTACTGTTACTGTCTTCCATTGGTATGGTGCATTCATGTTATATTTCTCTTAATTTTAGGTGCAAAATTTAAAAAATATTTAGGTCACTCGGCACATATAACTAATGCCAGATGGTCACATGACTACCAGTGGGTTATAACTATTGGTGGAGCGGATCACTCGGTGTTCCAGTGGAAGTTTGTTCCTGAGAGAAAGTCAAAAGAAGCTCTGCACATTGCACCGCAAGGTAAGGCGGTAATGGCTTTTGATTAATTGAAAACAAAACACTAATTTGCTTTTTTTTGTAAGAGACAGAGGTTGCAATTTAAAACTTTATTGCTGAATTACTGCTGTATTGTGTGCTAGGTTATGTAGTAATTGTGTTCCTCTAAACCCACTGACATGTTGTTTTCAACAGTACTGCTCCCACTATTGTACAGTAATGGTCTTCATGTGTTAAACCATCATACTAAATGTTCCCCATTCCATAATATTTAAAAAACACATCAAATCAGTGTGACTGAAGCTTGGAAAGTATAATTGCATTGTCATTCCCAAAGTCATTATTTTTCCAGAGACAGCGCAGCTGAACTCTCTAAAATTACAGCACCCCCTAACAACCCTTCCTTTTCATTTTCCTAATGGACGCTCTGTGAGAAGCACCCAGTCCAGCTTATTGCCTTTTCTTGGCCCAGCATCACTGTGCAGCATCAGCATTCTTCAACATTTGGTTTGGCTGATAAATAGGATGGGAAACAGTACTACAACATGAACAAAATTGAATTCTATTCAAACAGGACATAGTGGCTTTTTAAGGTTTTACAAGCTTGTTGTGATGTAAACCTTTCTATTCACAGAGACATTAGCGGACTCTAACAGCGAAGAGTCAGACTCTGATCAGTCAGATGTACCTGAAATGGACTCGGAAATTGAGCAGGAGACACAGCTCACATATAGACGACAGGTTAGTGATGAACTCTGAGAGCTTCCTCCCTGAACATCTGGCTACATTTATTTTTTTCATGAAACCTTGCACACGTCTTTGCATGAATTCAGGTTTATAAAGAAGACCTACCTCAGCTCAAAGAGCAGTGTAAAGAGAAACATAGAGCAACAGCAATGAAAAAGAGAGAGCGGGCACCTGGGAGTGGCTTGAAGCTGCACTTTATTCATGGGTGAGCTGGCTCAATAATATGATGATCAACGACAAAGGGAGTGAATTTTCTCTTTGAAACATGTGTATGTTTTGTATAGCTACAGGGGCTATGATTGCAGAAGTAATCTATTCTACACCCAGACCGGTGAGATCGTCTACCATGTGGCTGCCGTTGGGATCGTGTACAACAGACAGCAGAACTCCCAGCGTTTTTACATGGGTCATGATGATGACATTCTCTGTTTGGCCATCCACCCCCTAAAGGACTTTGTAGCAACAGGCCAGGTACCCTCTTGCATAAAGACACCAAGGTGTTACCTTTTCATTCAAATGCGCTCATTGTGCCGAATGATTTATGCTTGTTCAGGTTGGCCGAGATTCCTCCATCCATGTATGGGACACAGAAACGTTAAAACCAATGTCCGTGTTGAAGGGTTTCCACCAGCTTGGAGTGTGCACTTTGGACTTTTCAGGTAACATCTCGTCCCTAGATACAGTAGATGCCGTAAAGCAGGGGTGTCAAACTTGTTATCCACATCACAGTTATGGCTGCCCTTGAGAGAGCAACTCGTAACAGCGAGTATGCTGCATATGAATATACAGTCAAACCTGTCTTAGCGGCCACCTTTATAGAACGGCCACCTGCCTATAGCAGCCACTGAAAAATCCCCCGTGGCAAATTTACATGTTATAGACCCTGTGTATAGCAGTCACCTGTCCAACGCGGCCAGCGGCCACCCATTTTGTCTCCCTTGGTCAATATCTGACCGCATATAGCGGCCAAATTACCAACTCAAGTAGAAGCTTCATGCACGAAAAAGTTTCGTTTTTCAATCAATGAAGCCGTCATGTGTAGACTTTAATTACTGAGTCCTAGCTCAGTCACAATCATTCACAAGATCCACACAAACTGTCAGTTGTTCCACATAAAAAAGCCGTCTTCTTTTGAGCTTGCTATTTCCTGGTCAAACATGTGACTTTAACAGCATTTGCACCAAAACATTACCGCAAAGTAGGCTGGGAACAGGACGTGCTCCCAGCGACGCTACAATAAAAAAAAAACATACGCTAGCATGCATGCGGCAGCAAAACTGAGTTCGGTTGTACTTAATTGAAGTATTTTAGAATGTACTCACGTTATTTTTCCTCATCCACAAATCCATCAAAGTCCTCATCTTCTGTATTCGACACAAAAAAGCCGTCTTCTTTTCCGTTCGCTACTAGTCTGTTAACTTGTCAGTGTTATTCAGCTCTGAAGCAAAGAAGGAAACTTCTCCTGTTGCTTCTGCCAACTTTATTTATTGAACGCGGCCACCAGACAGCAGCTCAGAACACACACACATCTCTCAGCGTCGTCTCTCCTTCCTGCTTGCCCACAAGGCAAAGGTTAAACAAGCCCCACTACATAGCTGTCCTGGCAATGCCTGTAAGAAATGACACCGTTTATTTCCTGGTGTGCACTGGTCAATACTGTAATGCCGCTTGTTGTGGGGAAGGAGAGACTCATGTCGCCGATGCACTTTAATTGCTTTATTAACAGCAGAGAACACTGCAGGACTTTACATCCACGCCAACATAAACACACTTCCCAACTCTCTCCAAACTCACTGCTAGCACTGAGCCTAGCTCTCCTGCTCGGGACGCCCACTGTCACTTCCCGTCACTTCCTGATGAACTAAAGCTGTAATGACACTGCCGTATAAAAAGTAATATATAAAAAACAAGCGTAAGACATTACTAGCACAGCTTTGTTCTGTGGGTCGTGGATATATTCTATCAGTTATTATTAAGCCTCTGGCTTCCTTTTAGTAAGTAAAAACCTTGGCTATGATTGCACTACATTGTCATGTAGACCTACAAAGTACACTTGGAAGAACAAAAGGTGAATAAATGTATTGCAACTGATGTGAAACTGATGAGGGGTAGGATTAAATAAGCTTTGCTTCTTCCTACTCCTTTTTGGACATGCAAAATTGTGAATTATACTATGTGATGTGCTACTGTTTGACTCATGCATGTTCAGGATTAAAACCATGAACCATGATAATAACAAGCCTAGTAGTGCTGTACAACTTTTATCCGCAGTGCCCTCTACTGGTCAACATTATTATTATTATTTTTTTCCCCCCTTTTTTCTCTTTTTTTTTTCCTCTACTGGTCAACATTAAACTGGACGCCAACCTGTCTATAGAGGCCACCTGTCTATAGCGGCCACTTTTGCAGACTCCCTCTAGTGGCCGCTATAGACAAGTATGTGTGTATATATATATATATATATATATATATATATATATATATATATATATATATATATATATATATATATCATCCTGCCCTGTCATTTATCTTTATTGGCATATTTCAGACATGGTAATGGTAACTGTTTAATTTCTTTTGAACATGCATACAAGTTACATTGGAATACATCACATAGTACAATACACAGTTCTACATGTCCAAAAAGGAGTAGAAAGAAGCAAAGCTTATTTAATCCTACCCTCCATCCGTTTCACATCAATTGCAATACATTTGTTCACTTCCTGTATTCCAGATTGACGCTTTGCTAGTTTAAAATACATTATAAGGTAAATTATATATACATTATATATACATTATTAGGAAAATTATAAGGTAATATAAGGTAACATAGTGTGACATGCTGATTAATCATGATTAATTAATTAGAAAACCGTGATGAATCTGATTTTTTAAAATGTACACACACACACACATACATATACTGTATGTGCTGTAAAGAATTAAGTTCACAATCTTTGTTGTCATATACTAGTCAACATCAAGCTAGCGCCTCCTGTAACTGGGCCCAGACAACAAAGTACGTTCTATGCATCAATCAATCACCAAACTTGAATTGTGCCAGGGTTGTGTGCATGCTGCTAACAAGGTCATACTTGAGGACAAACAACACAGGAGCTTGATCGGTCTGTGCCAATTAAATAGGTTTGATTTCTCCTCCACAGCGGATGGAAAGCGTCTGGCCTCGGTGGGCCTGGATGACAATCACACCATTGTGCTGTGGGACTGGAGAAAGGGGGAAAAGCTCTCGGCCATGTGGTGAGTGCACTAATTATTTACATGAAGCTGCTATCCGGAAACCGAGAGAGCTTTGACAGACCTTTGCGTTAATTCTTAGGATCATTGGAACTTCTCTCTTTAAATATGGACATTAATAAATGAGGATTAAATTGAAGCCACTTTGCAGTGTAGGGTTGACAGTGTGATTCATGGTAAGGAGAGGGAAGAATGGGAATTGCCTTTTAGATTAAGAGGCTGCTCCATTGCGACACTTAAGCCTACCAAGGTTTGAATAGTTAGAGCAGGAGTGTGCCCCAAGGCTCCAACTGTATCCATAATGAATGAGAATTACTTTCAGTGCTCGTCTGCTCGAGAGGATGATACTGCCAGATTTTATTTTGACAAGGAGATGATATACTACAAAAGTATATAATAACAAATGGCCAACATAAATCAAGCTGTAATGAAAGGCCAAATGTAAAGTGGTAACATAAAATCACATTACTGATTCTTAGCTCCTAATAGCTGCCTTAATACTAGACTGTACAATTACATAACCAAAATGATAGAAATATGTAACTGCAAAGAAAAATCTGTCTCAAAATATCTTTGTTCTTTGTTTGTTGCTCGGCCCACTTGACGTTCACGTTTACTCTCGATTTAAATCACCCTGACAAGTGTGTTTGCGCTAACTACAAGTTCACAGACAGCTTGAAGCGCCACTAATCTTCTTTGCTGACCCTGGTGGGTGCTGTGCACTGAGGGGAACTGAGAGGAAAGAGGCCTGAGAGTAGCCTCCAGCTGGAAGGAAGGAGTGGGTGTGAGAGGCTAAATATGTACAGAGGAATGGGAAATGCAGATTCAATCAATTATTTGTTTTCACTCAGGTGTGTTTTGTCCCCGCTAACACGGTTGGGTATGTTACCTGTGTCTGTACATATTTTTATTTGTTAGCAGCCTAGCTGAAATACAGTCATGGAAAAACTATTACACCACCATTATTTCTTCAGTTTCTTGCTGTACCTTTATATGTACCAGGCATTAAAATGGATCAATAAACTGAAGAAACAAGGGTGGTCTAATTATTTTTTTCCTGACTGTAGTTATTTTAAAGACATTTGGTATGTAGCTTTGTCATGACTGAAACACAAATTGATTTCAATCATTACTTTTGCGTTTTTGCAACAGCGCTAAATGTGCTTAAAATGGGCCAAAACACACAAATGTAATGTATTATGATTAGGGCTGCAAAAAATAACGCATTAACCGCATAACTAATTTTGTTTAATTAATTATACGTAATTTTTTGTGTAATTAACTCATGCATATCATGGCAAGACACACCTCTCTGTTATGATGTTAGACTGAAGCAAGCGAGTGAGTGTACGCAGTCACTGTACACACACTGTTTTTATTTATTTTTTCCATTTATTCCTACCTTGACACGTCAACAGCAATGCTGAGTTCCAGTCCTTTTGTTTCGCTGAATTTTTTTTGGTACTTATTTTTTTACAGTCTATATGAACGTGCATTGTGTTCTGCGTCCTGATTGGCTAAGGGAGAACCCATGCATTGTGTTCTGCATCCTGATTGGTGAAGGGACTGTAGCCCATGGTCAATTAATATCTGCGGTGCCTTCCTGTGCAGTACAGAATGCGTTGGGCTTGCCAAATTTACATACATGTTCGACCACTAGCAGTGTGACTCTTAAGTGCTGTATGTTTGGAAGTTTTATCCTCGATAAAAAAAACACCCACAATGTCGACAAAATGTTGTGCACCGTTAAAGGCACCTGCGGTCGCACCCGACAGTCAAAGGAGGGTGCTAACCATCCCATAAAAAGTTGGACTTCTAGACATGCTGAAGGAAGGTAGAAGTTGCGGCTGTAGGGCGCCATTACGGAATAAATGAATCTCTGGTTCGAGGAGGAGGAAAATACAACGACAGGAGCAATATGTTTTAACAAGGATGCAAAAACGCTACATTACAGCAGAACGGTGCCAGGACGACGAGGACGTTCAGTCAGAGGAGTGAAGTACGCATGAGTCACTTAATAATTTCTTGTGCCCAACCGTGTAGGTTGATCACGGAAATTCAAACAAAAGTTTGAGCTTTCTTGAGAGTGTTTAAACAAGAGAGAAATGTGAGAAAATGTTAATGCCTGTCTGAGAAAAGTGTATGTAGGGGTTTTACAGCCTTAAAACATATATAATAATTGTAAAAAGTTGGCTACTTCGCAGATTTCACTTATTGCGGGCTATTTTGGGAACCTATCTCCAGCGATAAACGAGGGAACACTGTATTACAAATTTTGAAAAAAGTTAGAAAATTAGTCTTGTTCTAAATACCTGTAACGCCAACCTATAGCCTAGTTCAGAAGAATTACAGAGAGACATGCAAGATACATTGCAAAGAGACAGACAATTTTATTATGGTGTGTTCGTTTTAGCTTGACTTAAATTTTCAGTTCATTTGGAGCTGTTAATAAGCGTATACTGTAGTATGTAAAATATATATCATTTATCTTTCTGTTAATAAAATACAGAGAAAATTAGTATATGTCAGATTAATTCATTAATTAATTTGTAAACTGTGATTAATCTGATTAAATGTCATGATCTGTGGCGCTGTCGAGTGCTTGACCCCCAGTATGCAGAGACAGACAGCGGTGGGAAAATGAAAGTCTTTTAATTAGGCAGGGATAAACAGAAAGCGACAGAGGTGGAAAAAAAGGCTCTGTGACAAAACATACACTTGTAGTCCAAGGCAGTATCGACAGGTCGGAGGAACGTTATGTGTCTGCACGGGCAAAGAGAAAAGGTACAATGAGTTTATTGGTAATAGCAGAAAGGATACGAACGCGCAAATACAAATCGACGGTGTGAATATTGAAAGGGTGAATGAAAACACATTTCTGGGGATCATAAGAGATGAAACAACGCACCAAGATGAGTGATTTCAAGAAACAATACAAACATCTGATGTTTGCAAAATACAAGGAAGAAGACTATTGAACCACTGTGTATAAAATGTGATGTCTCATCATTACAACACTCATTACTCTTTATTTTTGTGAGTTCATTGTCAGTACTCACCTATTATTCCAGCTGAGTTCAGTTGTGTCTTTAAACTGATTATTATTTATTTTCTATTACACTAATTATGTGATTATTATTTATTATGATTGAAGAAAACCCTGACAATTATATTACTACACTGTCACATTACCTTATCATTTTCCCATGTATCAACTGGTAAAGACAACATCGGAATACAGGAAGGGAATAAATGTACTGCAATTGATGTGAAATGGACGAGGGGTAGGATGAAATAAGCTTTGCTTCTTCCTACTCCTTTAGGACATGTGGAACTGCGAGTTGAATTATGGGATGTATTCCATTGTAACTGTAGACATTTTCAAATAAAATGAAACCATTGCCATATTATTGTAAACTGATTATGTTGTTGAACATCTTTTATGGTAAGTCATATGCCCTGTGGGTTATATTGTGGTCATTGACAAATGTGTATGTCAAGTTTACTTTCACGTTATTTAGGTCTGGAGATGAAATATTAACCATATTTGTTCATATTTCATAGGCACAAACATCAGGAAACCACATAATTAGTATCTATAACATATTCTAAGCTATTTCAATGAGACTCTACTTCTATAAACTGTGAGGTGTCTGCATGTTGCTCTACCAAGTGCCCTTTTGTATCATGTTTGCATGTCCTGTCAACAAGATTACACTAAATTAAGTACAAGATTTCCATAAACCTGTGTGGGAGGGCGGAGGTTGGTCTGAGAAAGAAGACATTTTGTATAATGTGGAATTTGGAGCAGATCCAGCTGGTTTCATCAATAATAAATATTGTTGTGTTTTCAGTGGAAGCAAAGAGAAGGTCTTTGTGGTGAAAATAAATCCTTACCTGCCTGACAAGCTCATCACTGCCGGTGTGAAACATATGAAGTTTTGGCATAAAGCTGGTAAGACACACTCGCTTTACTGACACTGACAAGCAGGCACACTAACAAGCTGAAGTCTGGCTTGGCTGCGAGGCATCTTACAATGCATCCACTCTCTCAGGTGGTGGACTAATTGGACGCAAGGGGAACATGGGGAAGACGGAGACTATGATGTGTGCTGTCTACGGTTGGTCGGAGGAGATGGTCTTCTCAGGCACGTGCACCGGTGATATTTGCATCTGGAGAGACATGTTCCTGATGAAGACTGTCAAAGCCCATGACGGCCCAGTTTTCAGTATGCATGCACTTGAAAAGGTAAGGGAAGAGCTTTGTAACGCAAATTTAAAAGATCTGAAATCATAAATAGACATTATTGTATTTTACCAAATGAATTGTATATTTGCCGGTGACATGTTCATTCAGCTTTAAATAGGCCATTATGCTGTCATTGTAGGGATTTGTGACTGGAGGGAAGGATGGTATAGTGGCGCTCTGGGATGACACATTTGAAAGATGCCTCAAGACCTATGCCATCAAGAGGGCAGTCCTAGCTCCAGGCTCTAAGGGTAATGTAGTCATCTAGCACCAGATATATTATACATTTATCACTGCAAAGCCACTGAGCCCATTCAATAGCTCCAGCAGAAAGACATGCCTCATCCATCCCAGTTGAAGCAGAAATAACTTCTTGCTTTATTTTCTCAACTCTGTAGGCTTGCTTTTGGAGGACAACCCATCCATACGTGCCATATCTCTTGGCCACGGCCACATTTTAGTGGGAACCAAGAATGGGGAAATTTTGGAGGTGGACAAGAGTGGCCCTATTACTCTGCTGGTCCAGGTCTGATAGCAAACACTAAGACAATCACTTGGAAATGCTCATTCATATAAAAATGTTTAGTTTGTCATTTCATTTTGATCTCTTTTTATTGTGGTTTATTCTTATTTTTATACACCTTTCTTATGTCTTTTAGTTTTATTTTAGATGTTTTAGATGTATACCGTAATTTCTGGTGTATGACGCACCAGTGTTTAAGCCGCACCCACTAAATTTAGCGAGGAAAAACTGAAAGATTTGCTCATGTATAAGCCGCACCGGTCTATAAGCCGCACACGTCCACATCATAAAATGGCATAATGTGGCCCAGGTAGCTCTTTATTTCACAGGAGCCAATCATGACTTATGAAAAAACTCACAACGAGCTTGTCAACCCATGGGAAATTGCAGGATGTCATTACTCAATATTACAGTCTGACTCACGGTGTCATCTTACAAAGAACACTAAACTCATCACACTGGAACATTCGAAAGGTAGCTAAGAAATATACAAGTTTTAAATAAAAAAAACAACAGATATTTTAATTTCTTCACATAATGCATTTCATCCCAGCAAATTATTTCAAAGCTGATTCATTCAGCTGCCTCTGTCCACCAGAGGGAGCCAGAGGAGCCGGAGGCCGGAGGCTCCCTCTCATAAAATAGCTGTTGGGTTTTATTTTAAACTCATATTAGTACTTGTATTGTATATTTCTTAGCTACTTTTGAGTGTTAAGTTGCTGTGTGATGAGTTTAGCTGTCTTTGTAAGATGACATCGTGAGTCAGACTGTTATATTGAGTAATGACCTCCTGCAATTTCCAATGGGTTGACAAGCTCCTGAGTTCACTTATAGCTTGTCATTGGCTCCTGCCAAAGAAAGAACTGCCGTTTCCTCAATGACTCGTGAGCGGCACAGTATTTAAACCATTAGTAGTAGTTTTGAAGTAAAGGAGATGCCATGAGATTTGAACATAGCCATAAATTAGCCGCACTGCTGGATAAGGGTTCAAAGTTTAAGAAAAAAGTAGCGGCTTATACACTGGAAATTACGGCACCTTGCTGTGCTTTTATGTCTTTTATATATTATTCTGTACAGCACTTTGGTCCACTGTGGTTGGTTTTAAAGTGCTTTGCAAATAAAGTTGAATTGGATTGGATTGGACTGGGTGGTTTATCCGCCCATCCATGTTCTGAGTCAGGCAGCAGTCTCAGTAAGGAAGTCCAGACTTCCCGGTCCCCGGCTACCTCGGCAGCCCGCTGTGAGACATATTGTCTGCCCCAGGGTCTACTCGTAGCCGGGCATGCCTGGAACACCTCCCCATGGAGGCGTCCAGAAGGTATTCGGACTTGATGCTTCAACTGGCTCCTTTCAATGTGAAGGAGCAGCAACTCTACTCCGAACTCCTCCCGGATGGCCAAACTCCTCACCCTATCCGAGCTCCTGATTTAGAAGTGTATATTGGTATTATAGATATAGAATATACATAATATTGCATTAATTGTCCTGTCCTTTAATCCAGTATAAATGTATTTTTTGATATTATCTTTCTGGATGTTCTGTACTCCTGCTTTGCCAGTGTTGTTAAGCTATAGCTTTCCATAGCTGACATCATGTTTTTCTTCTTTTGAAGCCAAGTAGTGCAGTTTCCCCCAAACCCCTTCAAGAGATGATTCATTTCAGTTTCACACATTCAACATAATGCGTAATGGTGAATTAATTGTTAATTAGTGTATTCATTGCTAATTGATAAGTTATGGATTTCTCAGTCTCAGGGCTAATCTACAGCGGGGCCCTCCATCTTATTGTATACTGCTACTGTTGGCTGAGTTTTACACTGATATAACCTAAAGAAATGCCCATAACAACAATAAATTGCTCTTCCTGGAGGCACAGTTGTTCATTTAGCTAAGTGGCTCTGCACTGTCTCCTGGCAAGCCTTGTCTTTAAACTGTCAGAGTGGTATTGATTGGCCTTTTTTTCAGTGCTTTACAATTACTACTAAATTTTCACAGCTGGGGCCAATCAATAAGGGAAGAGTAAAATAAAGGTTTTACTCAGCATTTGTTGCACAGGAATCGGATAATTCTGAAAAATTGTATACAGTGATCTCTCGCTCTATTGTGGTAACCCCCTTTTGCGGATTCGCTCTTTCGTGGAGTTTTTCTTTAGTGCCTTTTTTAAAAAAATTACTTTTATTATGAACGGTGTTAAAGGGCGAGCCTGGCCCTTTAAGAAGAATTGCATTGTGGGAAGTTAACTGTTAACTGTCTCTTCCTCTCTCGTCTGTCTGCACCGCCCATTGTTTTCTGCGTCCTGATTGGCTGTAGACCATTGTCAATCAATCGCCTTGGTGCCATCCTGCTTGCTTGCTAGCTTGTAAATGAATCTTCAGTTTGTCTGAAGCAATATGTTTTAACAAGGATACAAAAACGCTACAATACAGTGGTACGGCGCCAGGACGAAAATGGACGGTTACAGGAGTGCAATATGCATGAGTGACTTAATCATTTCTTGTGTTGATCATTAAGATGGCTCATTAAAATTCAAATGAAGGTTTGAAATTTTTTGAGTGTGTTTCAACAAGAGAGAAATGTGGGAAATGTGTCTGAGAAAAGTGAATAAAGTGTATGGTGAGGGGTTTTACAGCCTTTAAACATTTATAATAATTGTAAACAAATGAAGTTGACTACTTCGCAGATTTCACTTATTGCGGGCTATTTTGGGAACCTGTCCCCTGCGATAAGAGGGAACACTGTACAAAGAGCACCCCTTCTGGTGTTTTAAGCCTTCCTTCATTATTGAACCTCACACTGGACTACACTGTTCATCTAAAAATACTAAATCTGCTCTGGATGGTCATGCAGGGTCATATGGAAGGTGAAGTCTGGGGCCTCGCCACCCATCCTCATCTCCCTCTGTGTGCCACCGTCAGTGATGACAGAACCCTGCGCATATGGGACCTCTCCCCCAGTCACTGCATGTTGGCAGTGCGCAAGCTCAGGAAAGGTGAGTTTCTAGCTGATGAGTGTACTGTACAGTATTTTCTCTCTGCATTTGACCCGACTGTGGGTGCATCGGCCCCAGGTTATTAGAGAATACCTTGCTGTCCACAGGTGGCCGCTGCTGCTGCTTCTCCCCTGATGGCAAAGCCTTGGCGGTCGGTCTGAACGACGGCAGTTTTCTCATTGTCAACGCAGACACCCTGGAGGACCTGGTGTCCTTCCACCACCGCAAGGACATTATCACAGACATCAAATTCTCTCCAGGTTTGTAGTTCATTGCTTACATATTCATATGACTAGGGGTGTCGTGAGATCTCAGGACACCCCAAGTTTTAACCATTTTAACCTGTGAGATTAAAACGTGACAATATTTCTCGCTTAGATAATACACATAATATGGAAGTTGCAGTGAGGCAGGATTGGAACTGCACATTAAGTGCTTTATGCACACAATAAACCTTGCAATCCAACCACCCTCGGTGTTTCCAGTGTCACTCGGCCCTCAGTGGGTGCTTTTTTGCATCGGAAGTAATGTCTCAGCAGAAGCTGTAGTAATAGTATATTTAATCAAACTTACTTAAGATTTATCAGATCAAAACACAATCGCTGCGTATGACTTCTATCAAAACGTGTGGAAAATTTCACTTCTTCCTGGTATGGCACTCTGAGCATCATGAGAACTGTAGTTCTTTTAGCGCAGGGGTCGGGAACCTTTTTGGCTAAGAGAGCCATGAAAGCCAGATTTTTTTTAATGTAATACTGAGAAATGTAATAATTTTAGAATATAGTAAGTATAATATAGTCGCGCCGCACGGTGGTCTAGTGGTTAGCACGTTGGCCAATACAGGAACAGCCTGGAGATCGTGACGACCTGGGTTTGATTCTCCCCTGAGCATTTCTGTGTGGAGTTTGCATGTTCTCCCCGTGTGCGTGTGGGTTTTCTCCGGGCACTCCGGTTTTCTCCCACATTCCCAAAAACATGCAGGTCCCACATTCCCAAAAACATGCAGGTGAGGTTAATTGGCGACTCTAAATTGTCCATAGGTGTGAGTGTGAGTGGTTGTTTGTCTATATGTGCCCTGTGATTGGCTGGCGACCAGTCCAGAGTATACCCCGCCTGTCGCACGAAGTCAGCTGGGATAGGCTCCAGCATGCCCCCGCGACCCTAATGAGGATGAAGCGGTATAGAAAATGGATGGATAATATAGTCTCTGCTTTTATTCTTTTTAATAATGTTGTTATACTGAAGCTAATCAATAAATAAAATACTTCTTATCGTTAATGTGACTTCTGGTGCTGCATGGCGTGTGTCTGTCAACTCATCAAAAGTGGGTTGAAAGTATACTGCTGCAGTTATGTCCTTCACTTGTGTTTCCTCCAATTTATGTGCCATCATGATGGTGCGATTGTGAACAGTTCTTGCTGACAGAGGCATGTGTTTTATTCATTTGACAATCTTGTCTTTATACAAAAAGTCGTCAAAAAGTTTGTTCGCCACATCAAGCATGAATGTTTTGGAAAATTCGCCATCTGTGAATGGTTTTCCGTTCCTCACTATGGCTTAAGAACCAGCGAAGCTGGCCAAAAACCAGTCAGCTTGTTGGCTCCATGCACGGAGTTGCTGTTGACTGGCTTGCACTTTGGAGTAATTCTTGGCATGCCTTCTTCCGGGTGTGCCCCTTTTGGATATTTACTGGGAGATGCAAATGTAGGATGGTGTGTGTCGAAGTGCTGCTTTATATTTGACCGTTTCATCTATGAAATTTTATCATTGCATATTAGACACACCACACGCCAAACCTGCTCTCTCCATGAAGGCGGGTTCCTCTGTCCATTCGTGCTGAAATATACAGTATGGTACTCCCCAGCTTCCTTTCTTTTCACTATCAATAGTGTTTGCGCTAGCTACACAATTAGGTAGGCAGGAAGTTCACTTCTTGACCTAGTAGGCTACCGCATTATCCAATTAGAACCGTGTTTTGGCGTCTGACATGGAAACTATCGGAAGGACAGTCAGTGTGGTAGAAAATGGATAGGTGGATTAAAATGCATTATAATGTTTTGTATTTTGAATGTTTTTTTAACACTGTGATTTTTGTAACGTTTTACTTTAAAATGTCTGCGAAAACAAAAAGAAAATTAAAAAAATGTATAGTGTTAAGAAACATGTAAGAGCCAGATGCAGACATCAAAAGAGCCATATATGGCTCATGAGGCATAGGTTCCCGACCCCTGTTTTAGCATAATCATAAAGCTAATATACTGCAATCTGCTATCTATTTTGCATGTCTTTTCATACTGTAACTACTCCATCCATCCTATCTTCTATGCCGCTTATCCTCACTAGGGTCGTGGGTATGCTGGAGCCTATCCCAGCTGACTTTGGGTGAGAGGCGGGGTACACCCTGGACTGGTCGCCAGGGCACATATAGACAAACAACCATTCACATTCACATTCGTACCTATGGACAATTTAGAACAATTAAGCTAACATGCATGTTTTTGGAATGTGGGAGGAAACCGGAGTACCAAGAGAAAACCTACGCAAGCACGGGGAGAACATGCAAACTCCACACAGATGCCCAACGGAGATTCAAACCCAGATCTTCCCGATCTCCTGACTGTGTGGCCAACATGCTAACAACCTGTAACTACTCGTCAACATAAATGATTAGTAGTAGCACCTACACATACCATCATGATTTTATTTAAAAAAAAAACGTTTTACAGTTAAAAGCATCATGCTAACGTCATACATTTTAAAATGTACCTGCATTGTTTTGTGACTCAGTTAAAAAGTCTGGTTGTCCTGTCCTATATTCTGTCAATGTAGTTTTCTTAAAAGTAATGTTAAAATATAATTTTGGCTCGTTTTCATGAACTCAATATCGTGCATCGTCTCGTCTCTTTAGCTGAGTGTAATATGACACCCCTACATGTGACACTACAACATTTTGTTTCATTTTAATTCCTAAGAAACATTATCCTAATAAGTGTATGGTCACCTTTCAAATTAAATTTTTAATGTGTTTGCTTCTTTGGGACAGAGAAATTGAGAAAGGAGTTAAGAAACTGTTAGGTGATGTCATCTTCTCCCTACTCAGGTTCTGGCAAGTACCTCGCAGTGGCATCAGGTGATACTTTTGTGGATATTTACAATGTAATGAGCAGCAAACGCGTTGGAGTGTGCAAAGGATGCCTCAACTCCATCACCCATCTGGATTGGGACAGGAGAGGTAGACGCCCCCTTCATAGTTAGTATTTTTCATATTAATGATGAATAACCCCATGGACTCGTTCATTCACAGGGAAACTAGTCCAAGTCAATACCAGTGCCAAAGAGCAATTTTTCTTTGAGGCTCCTCGTGGGAAGAGGCAGACCATCCCTACTACAGAGGTAAGAGAAAGCTGAGTAGCAGCACAGTTGGCTTATACCTTCCCTAAAAGACGAGGGTCAGGAAGCTGCATTGTTCTAATTTGGGCACAGATTACCATAGCTTTGTATCTCACTCACATAAGATGTGTGCAGCAGAGATCAGAGGGATTTTTCTGTCTGTAGAACATTTGTGAGCCAAAAGTGGTAATGATGATTTTCCTATCTGGGTTGAGAACATTTTTATTTTCGCAAATATTGTCAGAAAATGATCAAAAACAATTTATTTGTTGATCCTACGATCATGCATAATCTCATTCTAAGACTTTTTTTTTTTAGTCTGTTAATTTGTTATTGTGCACCAAAAATGTATTATTGAACAATTTGTTTCCCATGTATTTATATTCCTCCAAAACATGCATTTAACTAAATTCAAGTTTGACCAAAATAGTATAAAAAATAGATTTTAATGGGTCCGCCACTGCCCACTGGTGCCCAATGTGATTTTTTTGTTTTGTTGGTTTTTTTTCATGGGGACCTGAATTCCTGGAGGCACCCTTGCGCATAATCTTAAGTCTTTTGAGTGCATAAGTGTATTCACACTGACAAGTAAAAAATGCAGTACACTGCCATCTGGGCTACACAGAGGAAGGGAAGAGACTACCAAACCTTCCCAAACTTGAAATAAAACTTTAAACACTTTATTTGAAGCATCGGGGTACATATAACCCAGACAAAGTAATCGCAAATTCATTTTGAATCATTTGTAAAATCAAGAAGTGGGGAAAAAAGCTGGCAGAAATGTTAACAGGCGATTCATATGTTGGTGATAACGCTCCACTGAGTGTTTGCAATCCACGATTTAAAAAGGAGGGAAGAAGGAACTGTGTAAGTACACAGGTTACACGGTGTACCGATGGAAGTACAGTAGACCCCTGCCTTTTGTTTTGGTTACGTTGCGGGACCACCAGCGAATACGCCCATATCTGTTTGACACACGGCTTGCCCCGATTTGAGACCCAGCATGAGATTTTGCCTGGTTGTGTATTAAAAATGTCAGAGAAAATCCAGAATAGAGCTGCAACAATTAATTGATTAATTGATTAATTATGCAATTAATCGACAGCTGTTTTGGGATTTAATTAATAATTTTTTTATTTAAAAATGTATCCTCTGAGTATTTTTTTAGCCATCCATTAAAGTAGACCCGTTATCTTTGTGTTTGAGCAAAATAAGATATTCACAGATATCAGCTTTGAGTGATCGACATGTTTGCCTCTTTTCTGGTATGTTGCGGACCAAACCACTAACTGTTTGTGTTTGGTTCACCAATTACTCCATTAATTGAAACAACATCCATCCATCCATTTTCTATGCCGCTTATCCTCACTAGGGTCGTGGGTATGCTGGAGCCTATCCCAGCTGACTTTGGATGAGAGGCGGGGTTCACCCTGGACTGGTCGCCAGGGCACATATAGACAAACAACCATTAACCATTAAGCTAACATGCATGTTTTTGGAATGTGGGAGGAAACCGGAGTACCCAGAGAAACCCTATGCACGCACGGGGAGAAAATGCAAACTCCATACAGAGATGCCCAAGCGGAGATTCGAACCCAAATCTTCCCGATCTCCTGCCTGTGTGGCCAACATGCTAATCACTAGGCCACCGTGCGGCCCTAATCGAAACAGGAAGTTTAGGATTAATCAGCTAAGAAAATAATCATTAGTTGCAGCCCTAATACAGTACGGCTGTCAAACATGCATTTTCAATGAAGGATATATTTAGAAGTGCATGTAGATGCAGTGTGAATGCACGTCGCTCAGATAACGCACAGAGGATCTCAGTCACCAATACCTTACAGCAGGGGTCACCAACGTGGTGCCCGCGGGCACCAGGTAGCCCCCCACGACCACATGAGGTGCCCGCAAGCCTGCTTTTCATTCAGGTTTTCAGTTAATAATGAAAGAACAGTAGAAAGAAATGCATTCTGAAATACAAAATGTGAGTTGTGGACACCAGCATTTTGTTAATGTTCTGGTAAAACAAGCATATTCGCTTTGTTTGGGTTTAAAAAAAGCTCTGAAAATAAATGTTACAAAAATGAGTAGCTCTTGGCCATTTTCATTTTGTAAAAGTAGCTCTCACAAGGAAAAACGTCGGTGACCCCTGCCTTACAGGTTCACTTTTCACATTCCTTCAGTCTCATTTTGAGAGTTTTTTTGTCTGTTTATAACTACAGTAAGTGTCACCATAAAGTCATCCACTTATCTGCTTGGGTTAGGTGGAGAAGATTGACTGGAGCACGTGGACATGCGTCCTCGGGACGTCTGTGGAGGGCGTCTGGCCTGTGATCAGTGAGGTCACAGAGGTGACCTCTGCTTGCCTTAGTAATGACAAGAAGGTGCTTGCGACAGGAGACGATTTAGGATACATCAAGCTCTTCAGATATCCAGTCAAGGTAAGATACAATGCTCAGTCCGAGTTCTTTCAGTAGTTTAAGTCGTAAGGTGATACAAGTTATTCTTCACTCCTAGGGGAAGTTTGCAAAGTTCAAACGCTACGTGGCCCACAGTACTCATGTTACCAATGTGCGGTGGACCCATGAAGACAGTCTTTTAGTGACGGCTGGCGGGGGAGACACGTGCCTCATGATCTGGGCTCATGAGCCTGAGACCCATCGGGAACTCAGACAGTGTGACAGTGAGGAGTCAGACATTGAGAGCGAGGATGACGGAGGTGTGAGAGCGGGATCTTTGAGCTAATGTATGTCCAAAAGGTACCAGCTGCTGTAACAGTGTTGTTTGTGGTCAGGTTATGACAGCGATGTGACAAAGGAGAATGAGATCAACTACACCATCAAAGCCTTATCCACCAACATGCGCCCCATGACTGGTGTGAAACCTCACTTGCAGCTGAAAGAGCCTTCTGTGGACGAGAGGTATTCCTCTGTGAAGCTGTTGAAAACATGAAAATATGACTTCTGCATCTACTCGACCTCTTTAATCGACATCTTTTCTATTCTTATCTATAATTGCAGTCCTATACCTGCCTTTTTAAAATAACTTGCACCTTTTCTGCTCTTCTTCTTTCCTGTAATGGCTGCATTCTCTCATTGTCCTGCTTGATTCTTTTATTCCATCTGAAGACAGGGTGTCGTCAGGTAAGATGTTTCATGTTTATGGCTTTTGCATCCCAGTATTGGCTACCCAGACTTATATATACAAGTCCAAGGTTTGCTAATACTGCAATAGCTGTGTTGTAGTGCTTACGCATTCATCTTTGCATTTCTCAGTGTATGGAAAATAATATAGATGTGTCAGTGTATTATTATGTATAAGATGTCATAGACAATAATGGTTATTTAGACACTATAGTATACATGAATGGGTGTACTATCGAAATAAAAATACTGAAATGAAGTATTTTGATAGCATATGTTTCTTGTATTCATCCATCCATATGTAGTAAGTGAATAATTTATATTGTCAGTTAACCTCTAGAAATAATAGAAATCTTGCAATCGTTTACGTGAATCAAAATGTATTTAAATGGTGTTATGTCAGCTGAACGAGTGTATAGACTATCGAGACAGAAGCGCAGCCTCCACAAGGCAGCTGATGTCCTTGAAATGGACTTTGGTTGTCATGGCTACAGCATGGTGCTGACTTCTCTATTTTATGTCCTCAGCGGCTGAGGTGTTGTGTTGAAGTGCATTTCCAGTGAGCAGCAGTGAGCACTGTAAGAAACCTTTTAAGTAATTCTTGTTTTTTTTCTTTGCTATTGCTGCCATGCAGAGGGTCAAGGTAAGCTCCTTATTATTTTATGCATTCATTATCCAGCTCCTGGATCTATATGGCGATATAGTCAGTAAGACTTTAATGAAAGTCTACATACTATTATTACTTTTGGCACTATTTTGTTTATATTCACTGGTTACAGTACAGTGTTGAGTGTCGACCTTTGTTAGTTGCCACTAGTTGCACTGTGCATGTGCAAAATTTTAGGGAAATTCTTAATTCTTCCTTTCACAGTTGTAATCACTAATTTCAGTAAACTTGCCATTTCTCTTGGCAATATGTGCATCAGCATTGCAGTCAGCGCCTTAGTCAGCAGCTGTCGTAACTCACCGCTCTGTTCTCAGGCCTCCTGTCAGCAGAGCCCTGCCACAGCCTGAAAAACTGCAGACCAACAATGTGGGGAAAAAGAAGAGACCCATTGATGTAAGCGTAACCTCATTATTGTCAAAATAAACAGATCATTCCACATATTATACAGGTGCATCTCATTAAATGTGATTATCTTTGAAAAGTCCATTTATTTCAGCACAGTAGTTCAATTCAAAAAGTGAAAGTCTTATATGTTTTGAGGTTTTTCAAGAGGGTATTGCTTAATTGATCATAGCGGACTGCTAACAAAGAACCCCCAAATTCAGCATCCATGTGAAAAAGTTCAATATTGTAAACTACTGGTTCATGCTCGGGCCTAGTGGTTAGCATGTTAGCCACACAGTCAGGAGATTGCGAAGATCCGGGTTCGAATCTCCGTTGGGCATCTCTGTGTGGAGTTTGAATGATCTTCCCGTGCGTGCGTTGGTTTTCACCGGTTTCCTCCCACATTCCAAAAACATGCATGTTAGGTTAATTGGTGACTCTAAATTGTCCATAGGTATGAATGTGAGTGTGAATGATTGTTTGTCTATATGTGCCCTGCGATTGGCTGGCAACCAGTCCAGGGTGTACCCCACCTCTTGCCCGAAGTCAGCTGGGATAGGCTCCAGCATACCCACGACCCTAGTGAAGATAAGCGGCATAGATGATGGATGGATGGTTCATGCTCTAATTAGCAAATTAACAACAAACACTTACTGGGCCTTTAATTAGTCTTTTAGTCTCCTGAAAGCAAGTAAATTTTCTACCATATTCTAATTTGATGAGATTTATGTACTGTTAAAAAGAAGCTTTCTGGTATGTCTCAGAGCATCAAATGATTAAAAAGATTGGTATCTAATCTGATTTCATCTGAAGATTTATGTGCTGTTCAGGCAACCTCTCTGGTGATGCTCTAATTGAATGAGAGCTGGCTTTGGATGTCTTTGTTGTCATGACAACGACCTTTCTGACACTCTAACAGCCTTCTTTGACTTTATCTGCAGGACCTGGTATTGGAGCTGGTTTTCGGTTACCGTGGCAATGACTGCCGCAATAACGTGCACTACCTGAATGAGGGGGCCGACATCATCTACCACACAGCCTCAGTTGGCATCGTGCTCAACTTGACCACCTGTAGGTTTGACGCAGGGTGCATGCGGTCTTTTGACACCGGCGATGACTGGGGCTTGTGTGTGTTTTCTTGCAGCTTGCCAAAGTTTCTATGTTGAACACAGCGATGACATTCTGTGCCTGACAATCAACCAACATCCCAAATTCCCCAACGTGGTGGCAACTGGCCAAGTAGGTATGTTTGTGAGACGTTGGCCTCTCTTGTCAGCATCTACTTGCCTTTTTTTGCAGTTTGTGGTATCATGTAGCCACACCTCCTGCAACTATCAGCACCACATTGCACATTAAAATGTAAAGAACGCCGCATCATATGTAACATTTATGCATGCAGTATAGTATAATACATAAATATAAATACAGTTGACTGTTAAATGTTTAAATAGGTTACATCAGTAAAAGTCCTTTTCTGTCATTCTAGGCGACACTGGTGACATGTCAGGTAAGAACTGAGTCCTAAAGAACCTTAGCGTTTAAGAGAAACAAATTCACATGAAGGGTTCTCACTGCTTTTGCTCTCCCTCAGCCACGTCTCCATCTATTCATGTGTGGGACGCCATGACCAAGCAAACGTTATCGGTGCTGCGCTGTTTCCACTCGGGTGGGGTCTGCTCTGTCAGTTTCAGTGCTACGGGGAAGCTCCTGCTGTCTGTGGGCCTGGACTCGGAACACACTGTCACCATCTGGAAGTGGCAGGAAGGTACAAGCTGATCTCACACGGGATATCTTTAGACGGTCTCTTTCAACGACCTCAGCTCACCTTTGTGCCACTGGGCTTTGCCTCTCAGGTGCCAAAGTAGCCAGCCGGAACGGTCACACTCAGAGGATCTTTGTGGCTGAGTTCCGTCCAGACTCAGACACTCACTTTGTCTCAGTGGGGATCAAGCATGTCCGCTTCTGGACGTTGGCGGGTCGAGCTGTGCTCAGTAAAAAAGGAGTGCTGAGCTCCATAGAGGACGCCCGTATGCAGACCATGCTGTCTGTCGCATTTGGAGCGGTAAGTAGCTTCAGATCATCGTCATATTCAGCATTAAGACAGCTTGCTGTTTCTCTAAAAAAGGGTTTTTGTATTGTCCTGCATAATCCTAAAAAATGCTGCTGTTGCTCTATTTTTTTCTGTAATGAAATTCTGCTGAAATGTTTGTGCATTGCTTGCTCTGCTCTTAGACCACTAGATTAGTGCAGATTTGTTTTCTTTTCAGAATAACTTGACGTTTACAGGTACCATAAGTGGAGATGTATGTGTGTGGAAAGATCACATTCTAGTAAGGATAGTGGCCAAAGCTCACACGGGCCCTGTGTTCACCATGTACACCACACTGAGAGATGGCCTCATTGTTACTGGAGGCAAGGAGAGACCGTAAGTAGTATAAGGCTGGCTCATGGCTTCATTAAGTAAGGATGATGTAGAGGATGAATTTGACTGTACTTCCTGTTTGCCTGTGCAGATCAAAGGAAGGAGGAGCTCTCAAGCTCTGGGATCAAGAGTTGAAACGCTGCCGAGCCTTTCGATTAGAAACCGGACAGGTCATTGACTGTGTGCGTTCCGTATGCAGAGGAAAGGTAGCAAAGAAAATATGACTCTTCGCCTAAAACACAAAGCACAATTGTCTTCATTTCATCGGTTTGTATCCTTTGCGACATTAGGGTAAAATCCTGGTGGGAACCAGGAATGCAGAAATCATTGAAGTCGGGGAGAAAAATGCAGCATGCAACATCTTGGTCAACGGACACATGGACGGGCCAATTTGGGGTTTGGGCACACATCCAACCAGAGACGTCTTTCTGTCTGCTGCAGAGGACGGGACAGTTCGACTTTGGGACATTCCGGAGAAGGTTAGTCCTGTCACTCAGCTCCACTCAGACCTCGTAACGTCATTACCTCCTTCAAAGAAGTTCATTGTTTTGGCATGTGGTTGTCTATCATTTGTACAGTGGAACCGTGGGGTGAGCCGTGTGTCAAAGTCATTTTTCCGGGCGCATCAATAACTTGCGTTTTTTTTGCCATTTACTGGTGGTCTCGCAATGTAAACCCCGCAAAAAAGCAGTGACCTACTGTAACAACTTTGCTGCCAAAAATCCCTTTTAATGAAATTTGCTATGAAAGGTCAGAAGTTTCATCTGAAGTCCATTTTTATCATGTTGAGATTCCATATCCCAAACCTCATCAGATCTGTTGTACTTAAGTAGGCTCATCCATCCATCCATTTTCTATACCGCTTCATCCTCATTAGGGTCGTGGGGGCATGCTGGAGCTTATCCCAGCTGACTTCGGGCGACAGGCGGGGTACACCCTGGACTGGTCGCCAGCCAATCGCAGGGCACATATAGACAAACACTCACATTCATACCTATGGACAATTTAGAGTCGCCAATTAACCTAACATGCATGTTTATGGGAATGTGGGAGGAAGCCGGAGTACCCGGAGAAAACCCACGCACACACGGGGAGAACATGCAAACTCCACACAGAAATGCCCAACGGAGAATCGAACCCAGATCTCCAGACTGTTCCTGTGTTGGCCAACATGCTAACCACTAGACCACCGTGCGGCCCAAGTAGGCTCATATTAAATGAAATGTTGTCCAGAAGAAATTCTAGATGAAACTTGACATTTTAGCTATTTACCTAATTTAAAGGTGCTACCTGCCTTGGGTAGGTGCTGCATGGGGGCCGCAACCTTTCAAATGTGTATATTTCACCCTCTTCCTGCTTTGACATTGCAAGCCACGGCTCACGTCACGCACACACGCACATTAGTTATGTTTGTCGTCAGCTAACAATAGCGATTTGACAAAGTTTAGCTACTGACGCTAGCCATCATTGAATGTCTAACCAACCATAAGCACACAATGACTCCAAATTACCAGTCGCTTCTCTGAGGCTGCTTATGTGTATGTGCACGTGCGACAGATATGTACGTGTATACCAGACAGCAGTGAGTGAAAGCCATAAACACCGGTTATTTTATTCGGGTCGCACATAAATTTTTATAAAGTTTATCTTTGAATTGTGACAAGTATAGATATTTACTTTATCTGTTGTTGTTTTTTTAAACCACTATTGGTAACATCTGCGATTCTCAGTGTTGAACATACAGTATAATGATGGATTAATGCAACTATGTATGGGCTGGTGGGTCAACAGAAGATGCTGAATAAGGTGAACTTGGGTCACCCGGCACGCACCATAAGCTACAGTCCTGAAGGAGACATGGTGGCTATTGGCATGAAGAATGGAGAGTTCATAATCCTGCTGGTTGCTTCTCTCAAAATCTGGGGCAAGAAGAGGGACCGGCGCTCCTCTATCCAGGATATTAGGTGAGGGTGGTGTAAAAAAAAAAAAAATTCTTAAACTGGTTCAAAGCGACATATCGGACAAGTGCTTTGTATTCTATGAGATATTGGACAACGTGCTCCTATGTGAGTTTATTTCACCAGCAAGACTAGACAGTTTTACCACACTGTCATGGACCCCTGGTGATTATATTTCTACAGCATTATACCAAGTATACTCTGTTACGTGTCACCTAAGTGGCTACAATGCTATCTGGCACACTGACTGTCTGACAGGTCTGGCATATCTCTCTACCAGGTTCAGCCCAAATTCCCGCTTCTTGGCCGTCGGCTCCACCGAGAGCGCTGTTGACTTCTACGACCTGACGCTCGGCCCGCAGCTCAACCGCATCAACTCCTGTCGGGACATCCCCAGCTTTGTCATGCAGATGGACTTCTCTGCAGACAGCACGTACATCCAGGTGCAGCAGTACAACTCGGCGGTACATTAAGGGGTCCCCCATCACACAGTCATTAATTCTCCTTTTGGCTTTGAATCAGGTATCCACTGGTGCTTACAAGCGTCTGGTGTATGAGGTGCCGTCAGGGAAGCAGGTCACAGAGCAGTCCCACATTGACAGGATTACCTGGGCCACCTGGACCAGGTCAGATGAGAAGCACTGCCATTGTGTTCCTTTTCATGCCTGCGTTGACTGTTCCCCTGTCACTTTGTGCAGCGTCCTTGGGGATGAGGTGGTTGGCATCTGGTCCCGTAACACTGACAAAGCAGATGTCACCTGTGCCTGTGTGTCTCACTCAGGCCTTAATGTGGTCACAGGTGATGACTTTGGAATGGTAAAGCTGTTCGACTTCCCGTGTCCAGACAAGTTTGTAAGTATGACTGGACCACCTCTTTGATATTTTTTTTTTGTCACGCTATATAGAATATAATGTTTAATACAGCACTTTTACAGCAACAATTTGAGTATAGCACCCCCTAGTGGTTAAGTCAAAAAGCGATGCTCAGTCTGAATATCCAGTACAGCAGTGGCCCCCAACCTTTTTTCACCCACGGACCGGCTTGTGTTCCCACAGGGGTTGGGGGTTCGTACACGATAGCGATCTAATTTATCTTATCTCTGGAGTTTTTCCAGAGGTAAAAGGCAGTGCGCTAGCATGAATTAACTTGAGACAAATGTGCACATTAGCACTCAATAAGCCATCAAAACTTACCTTTATGCATTCCCACATAGTATCAGCATTTGACACCAAATATGAGGTGAAAGAAAAATGGTAAAAATACAGTAGTAGTCTATCTGTGCAGCATGAGATAAAGTTAGCACACGCACAATGGACATGCGTCAAGTGAGACAGATGCAACGGAGAGAATCCGGCCACTTTTCAAAATAAAAACTCATGGAAATTATTTTTTCTTTCTGTGCGGCCCGGTACCAAATGACCCGCGGCCCGGTGGTTGGGGATCACTGCAGTACAGTACAGTATGTGCTTTATATTATCGCGATAGCGGTAATTTACAGCTGCACTGCATCATACTGAGAGCTGTCTGATATTTTGGCCCTAGTGTAGTTAAATTAGATAATAATAGAAATAATATTTAAAAAAATATCACCACTGCAAAATACATCCATAATAACAAACATCCATCCATTCATTTTCTATGCCACTTATCCTCACTGGAGCCTATCCCAGCTGACTTTGGGCAAGAGGCGGGGTACACCAGTCAATCGCAGGACAAACATATAGACATATAGACAAACAACCATTCACACTCACATTCATACCTATGGACAATTTAGAGTCTCCAATTAACCTAACATGCATGTTTTTGGAATGTGGGAGGAAAGCGGAGTACCTGGAAAAAACCCACACACGCACGGGGAGAACATGCAAACTCCACACAGAGATGCCCAAGGGAGATTTAAACACAGATCTTCTCAATCTCCTGACTGTGTGGCCAACATGCTAACATGCTAATAACAAACATATGGTTAAATATTTCTATTAAAAGTGAAGATGCAGCTGCTGGACTGATTCTCATTAGATCAGGGAGGCCAAGTCCAGCCTGAGGGCCATTTGTGGCCCTCAGCTGTTTTTTTGTTTGTTTGTTTTTGCATATTCCCCCATCAGATGAATACAACACAGGATTAGAGCCACACAAAATGAAAAAAATAAAAGATTACGAGGAAAAAGTTGAAATGATGAATGTTATCAAATAAGAAGCTATCATAGCAATACAAATGAGAAGTAGCCTTTTGTTTTTATGTGATTTGACTGTTTGGCACAGGTGTGTCCAAAGTCTGACCTGGGGGCCATTTGAGGCCTGCAGCGCATTTTTTAGTCTGAACACAAAAGGAAACACTCTCGCATCAGAACAATTTAAAAGCATTTGCTTCATTACCCGCAATGCAAAGCTGAGTTAGAGTAAATATTAACTACATAGCATATTTTCATCTCCAATGCATTTGTTAGAGCATGTCAGTTTTTTTTAAGTGGAAGAATATCAAATAAAGTGGCTGCCGCATACTTGATCTTTTTATGTGGCCCTCAGCGGAAAAAGTTTGGACACCCCTGGTTTAGCATGTCTTGAACTACTTGGGGTTGATTTTTTTTTTTGTGCGTGTTTAATTAACAGTAAGATTGTTCATCTGTGATGAAGTGATGAAATAGGCTCCTACCTTTGTCCATTTCTCTGCAAGCAGCCCCCCTTAGATGTTGTGGATTTATATATTGTTATTTCTCTCATTATATGATGAGAAAATTGGAGGTTGCTAAAATTATTTGTTAAATTATCATTCCGAAAAAAAATGTTGATAATAATTATATCTTTGGTTGTCAGGATATGGTCTGAATAAACTGTAAATGAATGCGGTTGGCATATAAACTTCCTGTTTTTACATGTTTATGAGGGAAAATATAGTGTATAGGTAGACTGAGTCAGAGGCGTCACTAGGTTTTAACGACAGGGGAGGATTAGCCCCCTCGATGCACAGGTAGGGTTGCCATGCTTCTGCTTTTTGTGGCAGAGGGTATGAGTTTGATCCCCAGCCAGGGTGATCAGGGGTCGGCCATCTGGTATAAACATTGTGGTGACCCCGTACGGGAAAATGTTGACTTTATTTTGATAATGTGATAGTGTTTGATAGTGTTATTTTGCACTACGAAGTAAATTATTAAACAGTTTGTTTCCTACGTATTTGGATTACTCCAAAACATGCAGGTAATTAAGTTCAGGTTTGTGTCAAATAGTACTGCCATGCAGTGGCCTGGTGGTTAGCATGTTGGGTTTGAATCTCCGCTGGGCATTTCTGTGTGGAGTTTGCATGTTCTCCCCGTGCGTGTGTGGGTTTTCTCGGGTACTCCGGCATGTTAGGACTCTAAATTGTCCATAGGCATGAATGTGAGTGTGAAAGGTTGCTCATCTTTTCCTGTCTGGATTTGCCCTGGCGACTGGCTGGCAACCGGCCTAGGTTGTACCCCGCTTCTCGCCTGTAGTCAGCATCCAGCCTACCCAAGCGACCCTAGTGAGGATAAGAGGCATAGAACATGGATGGATGGATCAAATAGTATAACAATTGCTTCCCGCAAAAAGAAATTGTGGTGTCCCTTATTTCTTTTTCAGGGAGTTGGCAACCCTATGCACAGGATGTGAGCAAACGTAGCACGCAAGCTAACTTGATCACATAAACACTGCAGGATCAAAAACAAATACAAACGAAAAGTGTTGCAAATGCAAAAAACATGCATAAACCCCAAAAAACAACTGCGAGAGAAATGCTGCAAGTTCATGAACGTTAGCCGAGCTACCAGGGATGCCAAACTTGAGGGATATCTATCTTTCAAGACTTAAAGGAAAACTGCACTTTCTTTGGCATGGTATATGGCAGGGGTCTTCAATTAAAACTGAATAAGGTCTGTTCATGCAATTTTTTTTCACAGTGAAGGTCCGAACCTGATTTTGCCTCAAACTGCATCATCATCATTGCATCAAATGCCATCAAACCCTGCACATCGTCCTAGTGTTTCATCCATCCATCCATCCATTTTCTATACCGCTTCTCCTCATCAGGGTCGCGGGGGTATGCTGGAGCCCATCCCAGCTGACTCCGGGCGACAGGCGAGGTACACCCTGGACTGGTCGCCTAGTGTTTCAACTCAACACAATTATCTTGGTACTAACTGAAGTACCGGTAATTACACCAGTATATATATTGTACGACCAGTCCAGGGTGTCGCCTGTCGCCCGAAGTCTGCTGGGATAGGCTCCAGCATACCTATGCGACCCTCATGAGGAGAAGCGGCATAGAAAATGGATGTATGGATGGATATATATTGTATATTGCAAATAGCTTGAAAACTGCAACTGTGATTTTCTTTTTTTTTTTTTTAAGGCAAAACATAAACGCTTTTTGGGCCATTCAGCTCACTTGACAAATATACGCATCACAAACGGAGACCGCTTTGTGGTGAGTGCTGGTGGAGATGACAGAAGGTATGACTTCGAATCACATCATAGTTCTTTCATGACTTTGCAATCGAAATGTTCTCCCTCATTCCTGTCTACTTTTGTAGCCTTTTTGTGTGGAGGTGTGTCCACACCCCCCACTGAGGACCACATCTGGGCCACACTGCCTGTCGCCTCCCAGCATGACTCTCCAGCGGAGCATAAAGGATGCATTTAAAGGAGGACGTAGGCCCGGTAGGCTCGACATGATCAAAATTACTGCCTCAAAACCAGATGCGTGCACATAGTGTGCTTTCAGCCCAACTCTCACATGAACATGACGGCAACGCTGGATAAAATCATTGTGTATGTGCGTTATTTAAGGGATGCATTACTTTTGTTCTGGCAGTTCTGCCAGTTGAAAGCCTATTGTGTTACTAACAATGCCATTTAAAAATATATATATATATATATACATGTAGCAAATTCAATTAGCCTTAATGTGAGTGTTATGAGGGGGTTTTGTGGTCATTTCTATGTTCTATTTTTTTACTTACAAATTCTGTGGCCTTCATCCTGAATGTAACATCCACTGTTATGTTCTGGATGTCAGCATGCCAAAGCAGACTATGCACTGTACACCCGACCTAGTCACTGTGTCACCCTGATGGTTTATTTACGTGCTTGTGATGTGGTGCTGGTAGTTTTAGTGGGTGTTGTTGACTGGTTAATCCCATTCATGATTGTGTCAGTGCTTGTAAATGGGTGTGCATGGAAGAAAAGCTGTCTCCCCAGAAGAGAAAATAGTTGTAACTTGATGTTCCAAAGCACTCCGAAGTATTTCAATAACTTTACAGAGTGCACTGCTACCATGTGTAACAATAATGTCACATTTTCATCAATATGAAGTGTTAGTGTTGTGTAACTGAACATATTAATGGAATGTTTTATCTGAAAGGGAAAAAAAGTGCAAAGTATTTTGCTCCTTTTACGACTATATAAAAAATATACTACATATCTTGATTTACACCAGTGTAAATATCATTTGTAGATATTTTTTTGTATATTTTTGTGAGCTGTTTCTTAAAAGTCCACTTTAATAAAAAAAAAATTAAAAAGGAAACCATGAACAGAGGTTTTCACTTGTGACTGTATGTTATGTGTGCAAATAGAAAATTTAATTTAACCAATGTGATCTAACTATTGGTGCTCAATTATTAAAAAAAAAAAAAATCCTGACTGCTTTTGTCACTCTTTATTTCAGTTTTGGCCATGATTTCCTTCCTTACGGGGAAAAATTATCAATAATTATGCTTTACCTTTACAAAATATCAGAGGGATGGAAGATTCTGATGTTCTGAACTCTGTTTTCTATGCCAGTGAGCAGAATAATGCTGGCCAAAGTAGGTCGGTGTGGATGTAGCTAATATCATGTTCTTTACACCACAAAAGTAGTGCACTCAATTTGACTTCAATTGCTTCAATTCTTGGTGATCAATGAATCGATAATTATGCCCATCCCTACATAATACATTCAAAAGGACTCAAAAACATGTTTAATGAACATACTGTAATTGTATTTTCAACCACATTAATATGATTACTTTGGCTATTTACATATTTTACATGCATAAAGCAAAAACCCTAAACACACACTTCAGACGATGCTTTCTTCTATATGCAGTACAAAGCTGTCAGTGACAACTGTGAATATATCCATCAATCAAATCAGTTAAATAGTCTTAGAGATATAAAAAAATAAAACCCCTCAGATGGTTGTTGATTAATATGAATGTACTTTGCGTGTATGAAGCCGTTATCTCTGTAGTTGAAGATGCTGCAGACTACAAATGTTACATTTTGACAGAGAAAGAGCTTCCGCACGAGCAGCCGTGATCAGCTTGGGGATTTTTGAGTACTTGGAAGGTGGAGCGGATCAATTCTTGGCTGAAGTCCACTGTGGCTCCTTTCACAAACTCCAAACTATCCAGGTCCACAACGACGCCCACACCGCCTTCCTCGAACACTCTGAATGCACAAGAGATGTGGACAGTTTGTCATTTAGACAGCATCCCAAATATTCCAATGTGAAACAGAAAATGAGAAAAAATACTGTACCTGTCATCCTCATTCCTGTTACTATCAACTGAGAACTTATACTGGAAACCAGAGCAGCCTCCTCCTTCCACGTGAATTCTTAGGTACTCACCCTTCACCATGATCTCACCAAGTCTCTGAAAATGGACATGAACATTCAACTACAATACCAAAACAAACACATACAACCAGGCTGTCCAAACTTTTTCCATCGAGGGACGCATCCTGAAAAATCAAAAGATGTGGTTGGCCACTTAGATATTTAGAATTTTGTAAAAAGGATTTTTACAAAGTTTTATATATATATATATATATATGAGCAAAGCTTAATATGATTTGTCAGCTATTTCTCATTACATTACGCCTGTAATGTATTTTTGTATTTTTCCGCATTGTTTTGGTTTATTTTATGTCTACAATGTAGCCCCAAGGCTGCATGCTGAACACCCCTAACATACAGAGTGACTACATTTCAAAATCGGTAATTCCTATTGAAATTATGTCTACATTCTGAGAAACATTGATGCTACACTGAATGGCCGCTTTGAGGACTATATTGCTAGTTTAACATCACAGCATATTATAGCAATCAATAAACATCTTGTTAAATTCGTCCCTCTGACTGCTAAAGATGAAAAAAATGTATGTATGTTTTCAGTGATTACTGCTCACCTTGACACATGACTCAGTGAGGTAGACTTTGTCTTCAGAGGGACCTGAAGCTTCTGGCTTCTGCTGGGCTGAGACGCTGCTAAAGGGCAGCACTCCAGCAGTGGAAAGGTGCTGAGGGCTCCGGAGGTGCCGATTAAAACGTTGTATAACGGTGATGTTATTCAGGAGAGCAGAAGCCCTGCAAAACATCACTGGTAGGTTAAATGTGATAGAAAATGTCTAAATGGTGTAACATATACTACGGTTGTTAGTTCTGGCGCTGGCGAGTTCGCAAACGTCACACTGGAAGCTCACTGACGTCAAAAGCAAACTCCGAATTCGGCATCATATTATGTGATATGGTTGTAAAATGTATATAATGTTGTCATCGACACAGACAAAAGCGTATTTTACCTCGCAAGGCCTATCACTTTGGACATTGACGCAGACATCATTGCTTCCACTAGTCGAATATTCCATAACAAACAACAAGGAAGTCCCACCTCAAATAGACAGAAATACGCTATTGGTGAATGCAATTGTCACTCAAGAATAATACACTCGGGTGAGCACGCTTCTTTTAAATGATTTGTTAAGCTATCTGCCAATCATTGAGTACTTTATTTTACAGTTTTAAGACTAAAGCTGTGTCTGTCAGGCACACTTATGTACAGTCTTATACAGTTTTTCCAAATACAAACAATTGCTAAATGTTCATATTAAGTCAAATACGCATTAGACTGCGTTTTTATATAATTGTTTTTTGCGATTGATTCTGCTAAAGACTTGTCCTGTAAGGCTAACTGACGGGCATAAATTGCATTTGGACTTGGGCGTTCTTTTAGTCTCGTGATATGAGGAAATAAAAAGTGCTGGGCATGGGCAGTTAGTCACGGGTGATCACGGCACAGCACGGTGTAAATACAAGTTACAAAAGGTACGTACCTAGCAATTTATCGGTTTTCTTGATTTAATTTCTTAATCTTCAATTAAGGAAAGACTGTATTTTGAGTGGATTGGGTATGTTTATTCTTGTTCAATTTTCTTAACTCTGTTATTTTGCGTTGTTTTATTTTTATGTGATTACGTTCATTAGGACACTGCTGAGTTGCTGGGAACGTGAATTTCTCTGGTTTGAGTTATGTGATGCTGTTCACGTGCTACGAAATCGGTGTACAGTCATGGACAAAAGTCTTGTCATAGGTAGACAGTATGAAGTAAAAAAAAAAAAACTCTCATAACTCCCCAACTAATCCTCCTATTGTTGAGAACTACGGTTCATATGAATCATTTTAGTCTTGGCATTCTCTGGTAAAAATGACACGACGTGTCTTCGAACCGTCTTGAATCAGTTACGTAATAGTCACAAATAGACAGGTTATTAGCTGGACAAAAGTCTTGTCACGTTTTACACTTACACTGAAATTTATTCAACAAACAAAGGCATCTGGGATGGCATAAAACGCGGCCTCACATGCCTTCCACAGGCCATCTAGATTCTTTGGCTTTGTCTTCCTTCATTTTTGCCCAAATGTCTCAATAATGTTCATGTGCCATCCTGCTGGAAGATCTGACCCCCACTACATTCCAGAACACAAAAGGGGTCACATCTTCCAGCAGGATGGCGCTCCAACCATACATCGGTCTCTACCAAGAAATTTCTGCAGCAGAAGATCAAATTTCTCGAAAAGTGGCCTGCACAGTCCCCAGACATGAACATTACTGAGCACGTTTGGGCAAAAATGAAGGAAGAACAACCTGTCTATTTGTGACTATTACGTAACTGATTCAAGACGGTTCGAAGACACGTCGTGTCATTTTTACCAGAACGGCAAGACTTAAATGATTCATATGAACCATAGTTCTCAACAATAGGAGGATTAATTAGGGAGTTATGAGGGTTTTACTCCATACTGTCTACCTATGACTAGACTTTAGTCCATGACTGTAGTCATGCTATTAAAAAGAAAAACGTGTACCAACTTTATTTAATAGCGCTCTGACAAAAAACTGTTATTTTTCTAAAAGGTCTTTTAAAGGGAAAATAAACATGGACTTTAGAGTTGGCTTCGTTATTTTGCTCTGCTTAACGGGACTCACCTGTGCGGATCCAGTCAAGTACATCGACTGTGGTAAGTTTGCTGTTTTAATCAATTCACTTGAGGATTCAGTACAAAAAACATTTGACTGGTTTAAAGTTCACACTTATCTCTGGATTGTCTTCAGGCTCATCTTCAGGCAAAGTGACCATTGTGGACATTAACCCCTGTGCCACTCAGCCTTGCCAGCTACACAAAGGACAGTCATACAGTGTCAATGTGACATTCAACAGTGGTGAGTGATTTTCAGTCATTCATGTTTTCTAGAAAGTCTTCTTTTAAATCTCACGGACTCATTTTGATTGTCTGTAGCTGTGACGAGCAAGACAAGTAAAGCTGTGGTCCATGGTGTCATCGCCGGAGTTCCTGTCCCCTTCCCGATCCCTATTGAGGACGGCTGTGAGTCTGGAATCCAGTGTCCCATCCAGAAGCAGCAGAGCTATCACTATGTGAACGCTCTTCCAGTCAAGACTGAGTATCCTGCGGTAAGACTGCGCTCAAAATTTAGCTCCATTTCAACCGAAATCAAGTGATTTAAAAACAGTTGCAAAAATATTGCCGATAATAGCGGTACACTATCAAGTGTTCCCAAACAGGCGACCCTCAAGGGTTTTCAAGCTCTGGCTTCTCCTTGGCATGAGCACTAGTCTTGATTCCCACTTCCTCCCAAAGACTAGGCTGCACTGTATTTGTTTACAGTGTGGACACATTGCTATGGGCGTTTATGCTTTCTGTCCCTCACTTAGCGAGTGGCAACTTTGACTCTGTACCGTACCGAAAAATCTAATTTATAAATACATATGCAGTTATACCAATCTTCTAGCAAAACGATGGGCCTAGTTGGGGGTAAAAAAAAAAAAACCCCAAAAAAAAAACATGCATAAGCCAATTAAAGTTTACAGCTGCATAGATGCCGATCGCCCGCCTACTTCTGAATTTTACAAACATAATTTGTGGACAAACTGAAGGAAATGTTGAAAAACTTGCAATGTTAACAAGTGCCTTTTAAGAAATCCAGAATCTGTAGCTACAGTTTTTTAGCTCTGGATCCATGCACAAAAAAATCAGTACGGTAGTTTGGCACAATCTTGCCAGCAAAATGTTGCACTCTATACTATTCCACTCCAGATCTTTAGGGGGCAATGACCATGTGCCACTTTTCTTTTTGACTGGAGACTTCTCTGAAACTAGGCAGTACCTCTTTCGTTTCTCTTTTTTGTTTTACTTTTCATGTTTCAAAAAGTGCACCAGTTTCACATCGCTATTTTCTCCATCCTCAACTTCTAGATAAAGCTGGTAGTGGAGTGGGAACTGAGAGACGACAGTGACAAAGATTTATTCTGCATCAAGTTCCCAGTTCAGATTGTCGACTAGGTGATCTGCACGGCTTCGGGGTTTGTTTTTTTTTTTTCTATTAAGGGAATATGACTCGTAAAAAGTAACTGTAAATGATTCTACACCTAAGTCCTTGTTTTATTCACTCATCAAATAGATTTTAAGATTCACATCTTTGCCATGTTTGACTGCACCGCACCCAGTCTGTTTCAAGTTGTGGCCATGAACAAACATGCAGTAAACCGTTATATTATAACAACTCTAATTCAGGAGCTACATCCCATTACGGTGCAAATGTCTTACTGGCTGCTATGTAGTCTGAATTTACACAGCAAACATTTTTTGATGCTAACACTTTTGTAATTTCTTACTAACTTTGATTTCAGACGTGAACGTACAAATGAAATATGAAAATAAAAACAATGTCCTTTTGTGAATATAACTGAAATGCCAATAAAATGTTAAATGACTTTAAAATGTTTTATTCCGACCACACTTTCATCGCTGGTTTATTACACACAAACACATCATTCTGAAACTTTATTGGTCTGCAGAAAGGCCAGCAGCAAGGAATGACAGAAAAAAATGCAACATCCTGACTCAGCACTACAAAGGTTGGCTTGAACTTTGAAACTTAAAACCAAAAAAAATCCACTGTAGTTAAGCAAATTTCACCAACAAAAGCCAAATTGTGGTCATTCAATGCATTGTGCTATGCAGATCAGCTTCAGACTAGATTAGAACTTGAAATGTCTTTTCTTTTTCAAATAAAGTAGATAAAGAGGTATGTTGTACTTCTCTAACCAAACAGTCATTAAGGCAGAATATTTGTAGAACAAGGAAGTATTTCAGCTTTGGCCCTTAAACTATTTTGGGAAGTTGAACAGATGTCAGTCACCAAGTCACAGCTTCGGCACAGTCTATGTGTCAGATTTGCAATGCAATTAGTATAAAAGGTGCAGACATCTTGTGCACGGTTACAAATACGCAGCATGAGAAGCTGGAATATTTTTCCGCAGCAAAGTCAACAGCAGAATGTTGCAATCGAGCCCAAGCAACCAGTCAGGAATGAACTACCGCAAAGTCATTTGATGATATGCAACAAAGCAGAGGTGATAGGGATAGCACCCCTTATTATAGCAAGTGGTAGGTGGGCATTCCATTCTATATTATTGGATGTGACCAAACATGTTTGCAGCTTTGTTGGCACAATCACTGTCCATTTTGCTTGAGGCTTTCTAGCCGCTGAAGCAAAGCGTTCCCGAAGGCTTCCCTGTAGCCTGGACTCAGCGTGTCCAGTAATGAGTAAACTGTCTCGTGATACTGAGTGTCGAGGTCCTCGTCCACTTGGTTAAAAGCATAGCCCACCACCTGTTTGCGTGAACAAAACACATGATAAAAACTTGGGACTACAGACCTTGTTTCTTTTGCTGGAACTTACCCTCAGTCCTGCTTCTGTGAGCTCCAGACAATAGCGGTTCCCCTCTCTAGTTTCCACATTTATATAGGCCACTTCTGATGTACTGCTGAGGTTTTTGGACACCTGCATTTGGGTCACAGCGAAAAGGACATCGTTGACCACTGCTTCCGCCTCCAGTCTCATGTCCTTAACGTCGCAGAGCACCACACAGTCGTCTTCGAATGCTGACGCCATAGAGTCCTCGGGCTGGCAGTCCACTTCCATTCTTTGGAGGGGAGGGCGGAAAGCAAGCAATGACCCACTGCAGTGCACACTTTACTGTGTCATCGAAACAAGAAGAATGTAACAGCCAGTACCAAACAAGAACTATAACCTCTGTATTGTCTCATTAAAAGCACACACCCCTGTAATAAATGTACATGTTTTGTCACCACTTACAATTGCAATGTCATTGGAATGACGGCTCTGAGGGAGAATTAACTTAGCATAAACCAGTGTTTCCCACACATTCATTTATTTGTGGCAGCCCACTGCCAATATTTATAATTTGGGCTGCCACAAATATTTGCACATTACTATGAGACTGTGAATGTGGCTTGTCCTTCCAACTCTTGACAATAGATGGCATCGTAACTCTGCTTCTTAACACACCTCGTGCCACACTGTATGCCGAAGACGTAGTTGCAAGAGGAATCAGTGTTTCCGCCTGAGTATTCAGATCCCTCTAGACTTGTAGAATGTTTTTCTGGTCTAGTTGGACACTTTTGAGAACTAACATGAAAGCATGTATCACTCTTCTCAACGAGCAGCCGGTGCTGCTGCGCCACATCCCCCATCTAAAAGCACAGGCGGCTCAGTCTTGCTTGTGACATAAAAAAACAAGAAAAAGAAGCAGCAGAAGAAACTTCATTTGTATTTACAAACGTATTATGCTTTTTGCTCACTTTTTGTCTCCCACATCGGCTATAGAATATCACACACATGCATCACGGACACTTATGCAACTTACACGACGGCGTCATCGAGAGCCTACCACGCAACCCGCTGCCACATACGAGTGCAGTCCTGTGGGAAACATTGGGGGTATTCTGCGAAGCGAGTTTAGTGGGTTAGCGAGCTTTGTTGAGTGGAAAGCCGGGCTTGCCTGTTCAGCGAAACGTAGCTCTCTTTTTAAGCAGCTGTATCACCATGGTAACTTCATCTTAAAACCGCCTATGATGACCCTTTATTTATTCTGTCAGCGGCCCTCCCTCACTCTATTGGCGGCAGGACTCTTCATAAAGCTCCATAATAATTACTTACTCATTTTTTGTGAAAATACACCAGCCGGGATGGCTACATTTTTGAGAGGAAGTAGAATAATATGACGTCAAACGCCATAGGAACACGCACTGAGAACAAAGCCGAGAACCGGACTTGACAAAGTTAGCTGATAACCACCGTTGCAGTACCACTTTAGTTCTGTTTGGGGAGTTTAGGTTTTGCTGAGCTGCATCTTGAGCACAAAGCCTGGGTCGCGTGAGCCTCTTTTGCACAATACCCCCATTGTCAGCACTTTTCGAAGTTGACTTGTCTTGTCTCGCCTCATTTGTGTCAAGGTCTGATTCCTGCATACCAGCTGTAAGTCCGCCCACGATTCATTTTCCAGGCTGTGTCCATCATATTTTCTACCTTTGCAATTATGTAACACACCAACGCAAAATGCTGACTAAATTGACCGTGATGCTGGTTGACAGATACCGTAGATCTTTGATACAAGATGACTTCATGTTTATTTTAGTTCCCCCCGTTTGATAAGAATCATTTGTATGCGGGGTCAGAAGCAGAATGTCAAACCAAGTTTCAACCAGATCTGATCCAGATTGCACCTTTGGCAGCAAGTTAATGTGAATAACTCAGTTTAGAAAGTACTCGGATGCTGATATCCCGATAAATCCCGATAATAAATAAATGCCCGCTTTGACACCCAAACTTCTGATGAGCAGAGAGGGTGGCTGAACCTGGGGAGCACACAGGACGCACCTCTCATGGTGACATCAGCTGATGTGCGCAGGGTTCTAAACAAAACAAACCCACGAAAAGCAGCAGGCCCAGACAACATCTCAGGACGTGCACTTCGGGTTTGCTCATCAGAGCTAGCTGATGTGCTTGCTGACATATTTAACCTGTCGCTTGCACAAGCATCTGTACCGACCTGCTTTAAGTCCACCACCATAGTGCCCGTACCCAAGAAGAGCAACGTGACCTGCTTGAATGACTATCGCCCTATAGCACTCACTCCTATTGTTATGAAGTGCTTTGAAAGAATAGTCATGACCCACATCAAAAAGAGCATCCCGGCGGCAACTGTGGACCCTCTACAGTTTGCATATCGCCAGAACCGGTCCACGGATGATGCAGTCAACACTGCCATCCACACAGCCCTTTCTCACCTACAGGGCCAGGACACATACGTCAGAATGCTATTTATAGACTATAGCTCTGCTTTTAATACAGTCTGCCCCCACAAACTCACAAATAAGCTCCTCACACTTGGCCTGTCTCCCTCCCTCTGTAACTGGGTGTTTAACTTTCTCACAGGCAGACCCCAGTCAGTCAGAGTCCTCAACCGCACATCCAGCTCAAGAATTGTGAGCACTGGGACCCCACAGGGGTGTGTGCTGAGTCCACTCCTCTACACGCTCTTCACCTACGATTGCGTGGCCTCCCAGAACAACACCAGCATCATTAAATTTGCGGATGACACTACAGTCATCGGACTGATCACTGGTGGTGTTGAAACATCATACAGAAGAGAGGTGGCGGACCTCATAGCTTGGTGTCGTGATAACAATCTCCTTCTCAATACAGATAAGACTAAAGAGATGATCATCGACCCAAGAACAAGGGAAAAGGAGCCACATAGACCCCTGTTTATTGGTGAGACTGAGGTGGAGAGGGTGAAAACCTTCAAGTTCCTTGGCACACACATCAGCGAGGACCTCACCTGGTCTCACAACACCCAACAAATTATGAAGAAGTCCCAAAGGAGACTGTACTTCCTGAGAAGACTGAGGAAATTTGGCATGTCCACCACAATCCTGAGTTGCTTCTACAGATGCACCATCGAAAGTGTCCTTACCGCCTCCATCACTGTTTGGTACGGTAACTGTACAACACGTGATAGGAAGGCACTCCAGCGGGTGATCAAGACCTCACAGAACATTGTTGGGGCAGCCCTCCCCTCACTGCAAGACATTTATACATCTAGAGTCCTACGCAGAACACACAACCTCATCAAGGACAGCACACATCCACAACACTCATTATTCACACTCCTACCATCAGGCAGACGCTACAGGAGTTTGAAGTCCAGGACCACAAGGCTGGCAAACAGCTTTTACCCACAGGCCATCAGGCTTCTCAATGAAGCACTCAGACACGCCACACGCAACACACACTCATAGCACTTTATTTATTTATTTATTTATTTGTATTATTTACTTGCATTAATGTCTCTTCTGTTGTTGCTTAATTTCTTGGTATTTATGTATATGTGTTTATGTTTCTTATGTTCTTATTCTTTCTTGTGTTTTTCTTTCTTTTCCTTGGGAGAATGAACAGAATAAGATTTTCATTGCATGGTATAACTGCTGTTTACCATGCACATGACAATAAAACTCTCTTGAATCTCTTGATCTTGAAATTTGATCAACTCTGATTATAATTTCTGCCGTTTATGCCCGACATTATTTTGCTCCCTTTGACCCTGAAAAAAAAAAAAGTGATCTGGATTTTTTTTCCTGTTTTGTCTGCACACTATTTTCCAAAAACAGGTCTTGACAAAGAGGGATAGTCTTCGGCAGGGGTGGATTGGCCAGCGAGAGTACGGGGAGGTTTCCCGGTGGGCCCGCAGACCAAAAACCGGCCAATGAACGACCGTTTATTTACTTATGTATTGCTGCGCTTTACTGTTACGCTATGGTAAATGGAAATTGATACGATCCAGGCACTAAGACCAAGCGGAAAACGGTCGCTCAATTCGAAGACTGCCGACAAACTCGTCGATTGGCTCTTTCCGTATCTTGCTAACCTGTGATTGCCCATTCCCCACTGTCATCTCCATGATGAAGTTATTAATATGTTGGCCGTTTGTCGATGCTTTCATCAAAGGATGCAACATCTCCAAGCTTACAAGTCACATGTTGCAATATGATGCGTTTTGAGCATGTACGTCTGCTATTTTTACACTTTATAATCATTTCTACCTATAATGACATCCCAAATCATGTTACCCGCAGAGTTCAAGTGTTTCAAGTGTGAAGTCCTACCTCAGTGCCCACAATCAAATTTGCATCATGAAAGACGTAACAATTTAAACAATATCGATGCTTTACTGTAAATGTTTTCAGTCAGTGTTTCTGGTGCTTGACAGTTACAATGACTAAAACACTACTGTTACAATAAGAACACTAGATGATTATATTATTGTTTTTCATACTTCATTTCATTACTTCAACTAAACACAGTTCTGATTGCATGTAGACTTTTTTTGTTGCATGTAATCTTGTTCAGACTTATTTCACAATATTCCTCTGCTTTTCATGCCCAGATTTGTGATCTCCTGTGGACATGATCTCCCCAGAGACCCCAGCAGCCCAGTGAGCCCACCCATAAATCCCTAGTCCTCGGGTCAATACGGTATTTCGATACTCATATGTGATGTCATTACCATGTAAGCACTCTCCTTTACGAGGTAACTGGAACGCACCAGATGGCCGAAATAACAGTTCGCGTCAAGCTAACTTTAAAGCAATTACAAATGTTTAAATAACAGAGTGCAACATCAAAGCACAGTTTGCTCATTTAAATGTCTACTTTTTGTGTTGTTTCTCATGTCTCTAGCTGCTAGCAAACAAACACACGCTGTGTAGGCCACAAGTGAATTATGTGTTTTCGTCAACAAATGTGTCACATATGAATAGGATTATATTTACGTTTCATTTCACTGCATTTAAATGGCAATCAATACAGTATTTTTTTATGCGTTCGTTTTTCTCACCTCCTCGCTGATCGTGTTTCTCCGCTGAAGATTCCAGCCCACTGAGTGAGCTCTCCGTGGGGGTGGTTAAGCTGACTGTTGATGGGAGACCCCACGAAGCATTTAATTTTCTGCAGTACCAAAAACTCCACTGCAAAATGTTACTCGTGGATTTGAGTTGTCTGATATTGTGTGTACAAAAAACTGCGTTTAAAAAACGGAGAAAGTAAGTGTACCGGATATACGTGTCTTCGCCATGTAATGACGCAGCTGATTTGGTCCCGCCCCATATGTAAAAGTTGCTATCAACCAAGGAGTCTAGAGAATTGGATGCGAATGGAGCGCAAATTACTGGAACAGAGTGTAGTACGCTATGGTGGCGGAAGTCCGCCATGATGGTGAGCAAGAGAGGTGGGCGGGGAGTATAAAATAAAGTTATACACAGTGCGTAGACTTTGATAAAATGGGTGAATGTTATTTACTGAGCACAATGACTTTATATATATATATATATATATATATATATATATATATATATATATATATATATATATATATATATATATATATATATATATATATTCAAGATTCAAGAGTTTTATTGTCATATGCACAGTTTATTATTATATATTATTCAGTATGTATATAATTAAACAATATTACAAAATAAGGTGAACATGAGGGTAGGACCACACATGGCATAGTTCATTACCATTCCGCTAATCCGTTAATTATCATTCCAGTCAGTTGATTAAAAGAAATTTGGTTATTATTTCATGTCCATAAGGAACAACAGAAATGTGATGTAAAAGTACTTATATTATACAGATATTAAACTGGAAGTATTTACACAATGCAACATTTATTTCAGTAATGGCATTGTTAATACCTTTGATAGACTATAATCTAAATCATCATCATCATCACTGACTTGTCATGAATTCAACTAATCACCCAGAAAAAACATATTATCTTAAAGCTATAATGTGTGGGAATCCCACACAATATACACTTTAAGCCTTAATTGTCCAATGTCCTGTTTATTTACAACAACCAGTGTTATACATCTATAACATTTTTATGACACATACCTGGTTTTGTTTGTGAGGAACTTGAAAAATGACAAATCTGGTCTTTTGGACCGTCTATTAGAGCAATTAATGACTGAGCAGTGTGCCGAGGACATGTTTGCAGTGCAATGTTTCTGGATTCTGCTCACCACCATGGCGGCCAAACCCGAGCAGGCCATAAATACGGAAGTGGTTGATGAATCGGTACTCTATGCTAACTCTAGACTCCTTGATTTCAACCATTTGGTTTCAACTGAACGAGAGCTGACGGATATGTTGAAAACCGCGATCTGATTGGCTTATCCTTAGATTGAAGGACGAGTAGACGAATACAATATTATGTTCAATGAACATGGATTCTGCTGCTCCAACCTACCCATCGTCGACCATCCGGAGGAGTTTGAAGGCTCAGTTCGTGCGGAGTCATGAGAGTGTTTGTAAACAACACATTCTCAAGGTAATTCAACAGCCCATGTCCATTTATTCACCTGTATGTTCACTCTCTTTGTTCATATGCTTGACTTAGTGACGCTGTCGAGATAATAATTGGACCTGTATTGTATTTTAGGGAACTAACTAGAATGCAGGTAAACCTTAGCTTATATTGACTCACTGGATTCATGCGCTTTATATTGGGGCTGGCTAGCTTGCGACCCGTATACTCGCTAGCCGGCCAGCTAACAAATGACATACCTTTTGTCACCCCTTGCAATTAAGTGCATCTCCTGCCGTGACAGCTCTGCCACGCAGCTAATGACTCGGAGCTTGTTGCCATGTTAAAAGCTATTTCGTAAGTGGGTTTATCCCTTAGCCATAATGTAAAGTGGGACATTAGAAGAATAACACAATTGTGCTTGACAGATTTATAGCGCAGAATGCTGTAAGATGATACTCTTTTCAGTTAAGTGTCGTAACACCAGTACTGTACGTCTGTGATGTAGACAGCGTGTGTCAAGCACTACATGTGTTTATTTTGTGTAGGTGCAGTAGTAAACTGGAGTCAGACCACTGTCTTCTCAGATCTCTGAGTATCAACACATCCGCCAAAGAGTCCCTCATTGTGGGATGCGAAGGATGTCTGAGTTCATCTTTTTTGCCTTCTTGCAGTCAACAGGATGAAATAACAGTGTTTATTTCATAACCGTTTGACAAGCAACCACATTTGGCAAAGAGCTTAAAACAAAAACCTTTCCTCGTCTTTGCACTACACACACTTGATTCAAGATGCCTTGGCCATTTTCGGACTCCATTAAGAAGCGGGCATGTAGGTATCTCCTGCATCGGTACCTTGGCAACTTTCTGCAGGAAAAACTGAGTTTGGATCAGCTCAGTTTAGATCTCTATCAAGGCACGGGATCACTGGCACAAGTGCCTCTGGATAAATGGGTATGTTCATTTAATTTGTGTAGCATGTAATACTGACTAGCATCAGAGTCAACTTTTATCTCTTGTCAGTCTCTAAATGAGCTCCT